>NC_143256.1:11135000-11435000 GCF_984573655.1 Nuphar pumila | reverse complement strand
ATTACTGAATGCATGATATGTTCTGCTTCAGATTCTCCAGCTTGCATCTTTGTTTCTTCCTGTTTTCATTCTTTGAATTTGTGAGGGAATGTTGGATGTAAGAAGAGATGAGTAAATAATTCAAAGAAGAAAGCAATTTGGGGATCACTCCCTTTATGGAGTACTTTCTAGAGTTTGATGACATGGAATAGTCCCATATTGAAGAATCACAAAATGGTGGTGGGGCTTATATCCTACTTGGTGATTCAATCACTTGTTCCAAAGAACAAGGAGATGGTATGGTAACCACACACACGCACATGCGCGCACCCGCCTGTCGTGTTGTGCTGAGCCGAGCCAGGCTCGAGTTCACATTTGGGTTCGGGTAATAGGCCCTTTAGGGCCATATCCATTATCTAAGTCTAATGTTCTTTTTGTCTTGTATTAATTGTTTTATTTAGATTAAATAAATAAAAAAGAGAAATAGATAACAAATCATTTCATTGACGGGTCACGTTACTTCGTAACAGGTAACAAATCTCTTTCACGTTTTAGTATCCATTGAGGGATTATAAAATGTGGTTAGAGGGTTGCAGTTATGCAGACGCTAGTGACTCTCGAGATTTTTATTTTCTCTCTCCCTACTCTCTCTCTTGCTTCTCTGTGGATATTTTTCGAAAAGGGAAGTTCTGCAGCAGTCATTCATCGAGGTTGTTTTCGAAGGGTGATCTACCATCGGAGTGCATCGATCCAGATTATTGAGGCTATTATATCCTAGGGGAAGGACGTTTGACCCTTTTTGCACTGTATGTGGGGGTGAATCTTTTCTAAGAGGAGTATTTTTATACGCCTTAGCCTATTGCAGAATATTAACATGTTTTTATTGTTGTTCTTATTTTGTTCTATGCATATGTTTGATCTATTGTCCTCGTCTAGATTTTGGTTTAAAATAGAACTTGATATGATTGAACCTTGTTACAGTTTGAATCTATTGCTAAGCATGCATATCATGTTGTATTGTAATCTGATTTGCATCATAATACTATTTTTATTCTAACAAGAATAACAAGTTTTCATCCAACTAATCTGATTTTGTTCTCTCAAAAGGCATTAAATATGAGGTCGAGGCAATGGCTTGAGCTACTCAAAGATTATAACTTTGAATTAAAGTATCATTTGGGGAAAGCTAGCATGGTGGCTGATGCACTTAGTCAGAAAGCAGAAGCGACCTCAAGACTATCAGTATCAAACCTTCTTGTCAACATTATTGAGCAAAAAGTAGAAGTGCAATGTCTTTTAGGTCGGGTGATGTTTGTTTAGACGTCTTTAGGGTTAGAAATTTGGGATAAGATCAAGGAGAAGCAACCTTTAGATCAAGAATTGAAAGTGATTAAATCAGTAATATCTTAAGATAAAGTTTCAGATTTCAAGGTGCACGACCAAGGTATTCTGAGGTTTCGAGATCGAGTATGTATTTCTGAGGATAAGAAACTTATGTAACAACTTCTTGACGAGGCTCACCATTCTAGGTACTCTATTCACCCTGGTAATACGAAGATGTACAGGGACTTGAAGAACAACCTTTGGAATGAAAAGGGATGTTGTTGATTTTGTAAGTAGATGCCTTGTATGTCAGCAAGTAAAGATCGAACATTAGAGATGGGGTGGACTCTTGCAACCGCTACCCATACCTGTATAGAAGTGGTTAGATATCACAAAGGCTACACATGGCTATAAAAAGTCATGGAGGCAAGAGGGGGGTGAGGGGGTAACACCCCTCACCCATGGCTATAAAAAGCCATGGGTCCCCTCTCTTCCCCCTGTCGATTTTGGAAAAAAAGGAAAAAGAGAGGGGACACACACACACACACAGAGAGAGAGAGAGAGAGAGAGAGAGAGGAAAGAGGAAAGGAAAAAGGAGGAGAGTAGAAGAAGCAGGGGCCGGTGAGGAGAACCACCGTTGGTGAACTAGGTAAGTCGCCTGCTCCCCCCATTCTCTTGAAAAAAAAATATCGGGCGAACAGTCACCGAAAATTTGCGATTTCCAGTGGTGCCACCACAGTTGCAGTGGATGGCAGGGGAGAGATTCCCTGTAGCAGCCACCGACAACTGTGAGGTTGCCAGAGACAACGGCACAATAGAGATGATGGAGAGACAAAGAGCTCGACTCTCAGTCTCGACCCTGAGTGACGGGGTAGACTCTATCTGCACTGACTGGCAGACCGAGATGGCCATACCGCTTAGTCTGATTATGACTCAGACCAAGCCGGGCGAACAACAAAAGGTTGACTCGGTTTAGGCATGTCCAGAACAAGTTAGAGTACCTACCAACTCGGTCTGGCAGGGATTCAGACTAAGTCAAGCAAAAAAAATAGATCGACTTGCTCTGGACAGACCGAGTCAGGTCTGTTTTGTTTCAATAGATCAACTCGGTCTGGCAGACCAAGCCGAGTTTACTTTTTAGCAGACTGTCTCGTTCTGGACAGACCGAGTCAGGTTTGCTATTGTCAGACCAACTCGGTCCAGATCGAGTCAGTCCAACCTTTGGAATAGTCCTACTCGGTTCAGACTAAGTTGGGTCTGACTGACTGACTCAGTCTAGACCGGGTCGGCCATGTTTTAGAAAACAAAAATGAATAGATACAAAACCTTTATAATATATATATATAAGCACATATGGACATGTATACAGAGAAGGGCAAAAATTGAAATGGTGAAGACCTCGATTTTCCCAATACGAGTTAGATCTGGGTTTGAATCCAAATTGGATTGATATCCAGATCGGATGTCGTGTATATAAAGTGAATCTAAAACAAAATTGAATTCAATTGGGTTTAGTTCAAACCCCAAGTTCTTTCCATCGTTGATGTTGTATTTATACCAAAACTATCACAAAAAAGGTTTGGATGGGGCATTTTATATTCAAGATCATGTCAGATTTATAGTTGAAAAATCTGAAGGATCCACGTTAGAGCAAAAGTGGATCTGGATTTGACATTCAATCAATAGATCTAGTTAAGCTAAATTTGAACTATAGTTAATGCAAATAGGTGTGATATAAAGACAAAATGAATATAGAAAAAATTACATGAACCCATGGATGGTCGAAAAGTAAAAAGACCATTTTGCCTTTGATATGCTCGATTAGTAAATGAGGTAAAACTTTTCACCTCGATATCAAATTCAAGTAATTTTTGGGTTATTAGATTCTTCTATTCGAGTAGGATCCATTAGCAAGGGATATGATTACAAACTTTGAGAAAGTAGAGACAAAGTTTGGTATAGAAGCATAGGGATATTTTCATAATTTTTTACAAAGACAAGACTTTAAATAATGATACAGGATTTTCGTCTATTTTAGATTAGAACTTACAAGAAGACTAAGGTTATTCTTTAGATTTGAAATTTAAGCATTCCAAGTAAGTGAACATTTAAAAATTTCTATTTAGTTAAATAAAATACATGTTGATTAGTTTAGGCATCTTTCAGTATGATTCCATGTGATTTAAGTATGCTAGTTTTATTTTATTTTAAATAGAGCAACTATTTAGCATATTTAAGAATCTATAAACTTGATATTCAGTATGATGCTTAAATATGATGATACATGCTACATGTTTCTCGATTTATGACATGATTTAAATTATGAATATGTCCTATGTAGAGATAATCATGACATTAATGCATGTAAATTGTAGTTAAAGGTTGATGTATGACTTTTTGAAATGAGTGTAGAGTTTCAGAGTTTCAAGATAGAATTTGTCCTGAGAATGTCACGTTTATGCCTCGGGGAGAGGCATTGTAAGTGTCATGAATTATTAAGTTGATTTTATGGTGGGATGTTATCTTTAGATATACGATATTTATCTATATGTTAAAAGTAGTTAGTGAACATACAATGATGATGGTATAAGGCACTAACATTAAAAAATGAAAGTTGAAAGAATAATGTGTATTGGATGACAATATAGAGCATGATAAAAAACTCTACTAGGTGAGGTATAGTCTAGGGCATTGTTTGGGGTGTGTATCTCATTCGTACTTTGGGATTTGCTCAAAAATTCTTAGTTGACCCTTAGAGGTTAAAACATTGCCCACTAGACACAAGTAGGATGTGGCATGAATCACAAAACCTTGTGAGTCCATAGTATGGGCATGTTTGGACTATGTTGTTGTTAGTTGTTTATATGTTTGGCCAACGTCGTAGACTCTGAGTTATCTAGATGGATAAATATGCCTTAGTTAGCTATTTTTGGAATTGCAGATTATAGTAGAATGTGAATGTCTACTTTAAGAATGATGATAAAGAACAGTAAATGAGGCAAAATCCATAAATAACATATGTACTTAGTTAGCAAACTAAAATAAGATTAGGAGCTTAGAGCTCACTACAGTTGTAACGATCGTGTCTAATTTGTAAATGGGAACTTATTGAGTTGTAGACTCACCCTCTCTCTTGGTTATAATTGTAGGTTCAGAGACTGCTTCCAACTAAAGGAATTAACCGTGGACTTTGACTCAGCTGCCACCGAACTTCTCGACATTTGAAGTATCATTCATTTTGAATTTTTTGTTTATGCTAATTATATAATTATGACACTTTTATTTGGATGGTAGTAGTTGTTGATGGGTGTATAGACCTTGAAGCCTTATGAAAGAAAAAAAAATTGGCATAGTTTTTAAGGTTATTTTGGTAAATTTTTTTTGAAACTAACGTTCATGATCTCGGGCTTGAGAGGCCTCGGTTTGGGTCGTTACAATATTGCAAATTAAGGATTATGATAAAAATTATGACATGATGAGAAACTCATATAGTTATGTGAAATGTGCACATGAAATGATCATGATAAAAAATCGATCTAGTTTGTGATTAGCTTCATGATAGAGATATAGCATGGAGGAGAAATCCAACTAGTATATGTAAAACCTCATAAGGTCATGGCTAAACTTATAGATAATGAAAAAAACTACACTGACTATGTAAGAAATAACTCATAGCATGTATGAAAACCTCATACTTGAAATTAAATGATGAAAACATGCACATGATTATATGAGAAATAACTCATAACATGCAAGAAAAACAGCATTAATCTAACCCAAGGAATTGCAGATAGTTATTTGGTGATTTTTATTATGAAATATTATATGTTATACTTGATGCACAGGTTATGATACAATGTGAGTGTTTCTCTCATGTGACCAAGTAAAAGATGTTGGATCTTAGATTTGGATTTAGTGTGGTCATAGAGTCTCACACCGGAACCCCAAGAGCCATGGTGAGCACATTAAGCCAAATTATGAAACATGATTATATGAATTTATGAGCAGTATGTATAAAAAAATGGTTATGAAGGGGGTTACTGGGTTTTATGGGGCACTCTCTCTAATTAGTGGTAGATTAAATCCAATACTCGTAAATGCCTGTAAATGAAAACCATAGCAGTTCAATAAGACATAGCATTTTGTGCTCAACTAGGGGATTGTGGAGAACCCCACGGTTAGAGATGGACTAGAATAACTCAATGGATACATCATCTTTTTTCACGTAGATGGAGGTTTGAGTCCTTCTAGCTCATGCCCCATTTGATCCAGTGACTCAATCCATACCAGAATCAACGGATTCCAATACTACCCACCTTCTTTGTTAGTTTATCCCAAACATTCTGCCTTTACATGTTTTCTGGTAGGTGGCAGCTGACCAATTTACCGTGAAAAGATCAGGTGCAATATGATTGCACAAATGTTTGTGCATTAAGCACCTGATCACCCTCCATCTTGGGGACAGGCCTGTCATTTGTAGCTGTGGGGCCCAAGCCCTGATGAAGGGCGATCAGGTGCTTAATGCACAAATTTTGTGCCATGTGATTTGGCATCCTCACCGTCCACAATGTACACAAGGACCATCGACAGATCACCTGATCTGCTCTCCAGTCTAAAGCCCTTCCAATTACTGAAATATCAATACTGTTACATCTGGGATATGGTGTGGACTTTAGATGCACTCACTTATCTAGAAGATGGGGATAAGATGGAAAATGCATTACAGAGTAATGCAATAACACAGCTCACCACACTTTTTTAAACAAGTAGGCCTGTCCAAATCATAGTTACCAGGAAATGAAATGGATCAAAAACTAGTATGAAGCAGGAAGCTAGATACAGTTGTGAAGCGATTATGAAAGGCATGGAAAACAAAAGGAAATGCATAGGAAGCATCATCGAATGGGAGCCGATGCTAATAAAAGACATAAAAGCGAGTATAAAGCGATATAGCATTAACAAGCAAGCTTGTTATTAAAAAAGTTTTATTTTTTTAGTGTGAAAAGCATAACAAATGAAGGAGAGGAGAGTGAGAAGCGACAAGAAATAAGGGAGAAATGTTAAGGAAGCAAGGGGGAATCGTTTTCGGAAGCGAGGGGGGAAGTAGGTTTCTCATATTTTAGAAGCAGAAGCCCGTCTTACGTTTCAGAAGTGGGAAACCAAGTTCATGAAAACATTTCAAGTGGTTATTCACAATTCTTCTGATGAACAAACATGCCTTGCGTTTTAGCACAAAAATTTTATCTTTGAAATAAAATTCGTGCTTGTATATCATCTGTATGATCGACTTTAGTGTTGTAGGGCATATTGATTTTATTGATGTGGGGCTGAGCCATCTGACTGATGCATGCAGAGCCACCCATCTTTCCTTCTTCACCTTCCCACACTTAGAAGAAGAACGTGCAAATGGGGCCTAAGAACGATCATGAACGACATAGTGACCTCTAGCTAACAATGGGGTGTAAGTGGTATTCATAAGAAGTTAAACCTGCAATGAAAAAACAATTCCAACATAAGGCTAAAATCTAGAAAAAGAAAAAGACCATTGCCTTTAAATGGGCCCAAGCCCTTAACATTTCTTTCTCGTTTCTTGTCACTTATCACTCCCTTCCCCTTCACTTTCTATGTTTTTTCATATTAGAAAATTAAATTTTGTTTATAAAAAGCTTGTATGTTAGTTTTATATCTATTTATATTTGTGTTTACGTAGTTCCTCATTTGCTTCTGCATGTTCTATGTATTTTCTTTTCATTTTTTATGTGTTTGCATACTGCCTCACAACCATATCATGCTTTCTGCTTCATACTGTTTTTTTTACACTTCTTCCATGCTTCCGCTTAAGCTTCACACATCGCTTCATGTATCCATTTTGTTTCTTATTAACTATGATTTTGACCATATTGAATACATTCATGGCTCAGATTGGTTAACACAACTTATATGAGTTTTAACTAGGGGGGTTGGCAGACACGAGTATATACAACACACACATATAGAGAGAGAGACAGATAGTAGTGCACCCTTTCTGCCCTGTAAGGCCCTTCAAAATCATAGTTTTTAATATTTTTTTTCACATCGAACATCATAGATGTGATCTGTAGGTTTTGTTTAGTGGGAACAGGCTTTTGGATCACCGAAATCTGACCTGTATACAGGTTTTTCGGGTGATCCAAAATCAATGGCTATGAAGGCATCAATTTATCCCGGCTCATAAAAATAAATTTTTTTGTCAAAAAGAAAGGGTCGATTTCCACTAAATTGAGCATCCTAAAAACATCTTCAGATCTGTCCTAAAACACTTCAAACTATGGGGACCTAATTAATGGGGCATAACAAGAAAAGAGGACCTAATATATTCAGTTCTCTCTCTCTCTCTCTCTCTCTCTCTCTCTCTCTCTCTCTCTCTCTCTCTCTCTCTCTCTCTCTCTCACACACACACATATATATATATATATATACAGTGCTCTGGGAGCATGGTTGTAGCTTGTCTCTTCTTAACAACATAGTTTATTTGGTAGGAATCATGCTTTGGATCATGGTTTTTAGACATAAAAGTAGTATTTTTTAATCATGAAATTTTGATACATTATGAGCAGTTGATTTAATGGTCTTAAAAAACATACATATATGCTATAATCACGTGATCCAAAATTTGTTTTTCTACTAAATAATGCTTATAGATCATATCTATAGGACCTGATCAACTAAAAAAAATTAAGAAATTTGACAATCTAAAGCTTATATTAGGTGGGAGTAGGTACTTTGAGAGCACTGTATCATTACTAAAATATATATATATATATATATATATATATATATGAAAAGGAGGATTTTTTCAAAATTTGGTTTAATCATGTTAATATCAGGATATATAAATGTGATAATCTCAAATTAGGCAGTATTATGTAGCACGTTTTTTGGTATTACATCAGCTCTTGTAAATATCACGATACTCTCAATATGTCAGCCATATTTGCAACATCGATATAAATGGACACAGAAGAGTTGCGGAAAAAGTATAAAGGACGAGGAGCATGAGAATATGATACACATAGCATCAGGCATGTGTTCGCATCCGGATGAACTCAGTTTCAGACTCGTTCAGGGCCTCACACAGTTTAACCTGAAGCGACTTTCGAGCCCATTTGGGTCATGGTTGGCCATACTCGTATCACATTTTCTCAATCATGTTTTAACGTGCGTGGTTATACCCAATGTTGTTAAAATCGGTTCACTAGGTGAATCGGTTTCTTAGAAAACCCTAATAATCCAATCGAATCGTTTATGAATCGATAACTTTTTACCATCACTAAACAATAAAAATTATTAAACAATTTTTAACACCCTTAAAAACATTAAAAAATTAATTGAATCGGTTGTGAATCGGACCCTTTTGAATCAGCTAAGGGCCGATCGATTTGATCTGACTCGGCCAATTCGGGCTGATTTTATTTTTTTTTTTGAAAGGCAAGCTGGGATTAGGCAGACCCCCCACCAGTTATTATTCAACGTACCACTGAGGTTTTGAACCTGCAATGTCCCACCACAGGGAGATGTGCACTAACAGCTCCTACCAACCTCAGAGCCCGTTGGTTTTAACAATATTAGTTTATACCTGATCCAAATCGAACCATTTGCTGGATCCAACAAATAGTCAGTCTTGTGGGCCATTCGGACCCTTTCTTTTGATTCCTTGCTTTTTCCTTTTTAGTGCTGTCCCTCAAAATCCTTTGACCACAAGACATGAATCAATGGAGGGTGAAGATGACAGATCACCTGATCTCTGCTCTCAATTTTTTTTTTTTTAAAGATATGTCTGCTCTTATTTATTCCCATTTGAATCACAAAAGAAGATGGAGAAAATTGTTAGGTATACTTGGGAAGTTGCCATACATGGGAGGGTGGAAGCTACCATTTATTTGAGAGCAGATCAGGTCCAAGGGAACTGTCCAAGGTATCTTGGATGCCATCAATCATCAAGATGAAGGGCAACCAAAAGTTTGTCAAAAGGGATGGTCTCCACCTAGATGGGTCCCACAAAAAAAAATTGGATGCATGAACAACATCAGTGGTTTAAAGATGTATGGCTGAGATTCATTTAAAACAAGAAGCTTTTGATGGTTCTTGGGTGCCGTTCATTTTGTTGATGGACCACATCCAAGGTGCCTCAGACAGTTCTGTGAAAGGTCCCTTGAACCAAATTTGCTCTCCATTTAATTCGTGAAGTTTTTTTGGGGAAAAATGCTGAGCTGACACCTTTTTTTTTTTTTTACTTTCCTACCTAAGTAAAATAAACATCCAATCGAAGCATCATAAACATCTAAGCATCATGATTGGAAAGGTTCTAGGTTTCATGCTGGCAAAAGTAAGCCCAATTTTACAAGCCACCTTGTTTTCACATGCAAAGTCTCACACCTTTTCTCATATGAACGAACTTTCATAAGAAATCCATATTACCAGGACTTTTAGAAACCCATGACACTTTACAAGAACGGCTGTTTCCTTCTTCAGAAAAGTGTCAAAAAATGAAATTTTATAGGAAGAACCAATCTCTCTCCATCTCTCTCTATATATAGAAATATGTGTGAAAACATGTTAAATGAAACAAGTTAAATGTGTTTTATGGGTTTTTGTTGTGCTCTTTTCACCATTCTTACTCATACATGTGTTCAACATCATCGGTGAATTGATGTTTGGATCATGTTTATTTATTGAAAAAAAAATATTTAGAGCCTCAAAATTTATGAAGACTTTGAGTTGACTTTTCAAACCTTATAAAATCCTATACATTGTGTTAGAATCAAATACTTCTAGAACTGAATTTTATAACATCAAGCATCCAAGTCACATTTGTATGGTCAAAATTTATAAATAAACCAAAAACAATTTAAAACACTCTTGAAGTGTTCAATTTTGACACATAGGTGGGTGTTTATAACATTCAAAAAACCAACGGTACAAAATCTTTTTAAATTTTTGAGGCTTTAAATGTCATTTTTTTCATCGAAAACACATGATTCAGGTGTGGATTCCTCTTAAATCAACCATCACGTAGAAAAACTCACCTTTGTTGTAGCGCCAGCATAAAGTTGCTTTTTTGAAGCAAAAATGGACTGCACTAGCGAAAAATAAACTTTTTGTTGGTGTATGATAACTGTCTCAGATCAATCCTTCGAAATGGGGTATGTGTAGTCTAAAGCTCTACTGAGTAGAAAATGCATCGAGTGTAGGAATGTGCAGTATATGTTAGCTTGATCGGTGATGTACTATAGTAGCATGACATAAGATAGGTAATGGTATCATCATTGGTGCAACGGTATGTGGCAGCACAGATGTGGAGCATTGTTTAGTTAAGCAGTGACAGCAGATAAAAGGATATTGTTTTGGGGTATTTGGTTAAGAACCTTTCGACTTGGATGAGTTTCTCATGCGTAGCGTTTGGACGCACGGAGGTACGTGTGAGTTAGGGATAATTTTCTTATGGATCACCTTAGATGGTTTTAACTGGGTATAGTGACTCGGGTTTAGGCGAGAGAATGCCCAGGCACTGGCCAACGAGTTTGGGTGGTGCTCTTCGCTATGACATGCAATCATCAACTGGTTTTCGGACAGACAGCCAAAAGACCTTGTCTCTTTGGTGGCGAGGTTCTGATGGAGGCATGCCCATGGAGTCACAATACGCTCTATGACACACGTGGTTATGGCATATGTGCGCTATTTGGAGGTGCTTAGCTGGTATGGAATGATTATGCACGTAAGTGACATGGACCGAGTACAATACGAATTTGGAGATGTGTTTGAATAGCTTCCACTAGGCAGTTGTGCACGGGGTGTTGTGCAGAGCCAATAAAATTATTCGACATATGAAAAAGTATTGGTGTGTGACCTTTGGTCGTTAGGATGAATAGACTGAGCAGTCTAGCGTGTCGCGGGTTTACAAAAAATTATATGCCCAAGACAAATTGGCATCAGAGTAGAAGGATTCACAAAGACCTTGTTATTTGGTGAGTGTGACACTGAAGAGGGTAGTAATCATTGATTCAAGTTAGAAACCAACAAGAGATGGTTTGTCATGTTTATGCAAATTTGTGCAGCTAAAGTACGGTTAACTGAGCGCAAAAGCAAGTTGTTGGCAGGGTGATATGGGTAATCTTGTCGATGGTAAGCAGAAGTATATGATTGCTATATAGTTGGCTAAGAAAATGTTGACAAGTCAAAGATTCCTACCAGTTGTGCGTCGAGCTTGCAAGTGGAGCCTGGTGTTTGTCTTATGCATGCAAACAATGCACGTTGGATTCGGCTGGATGGATTTGCATCTTTTAGTATAAGAGACTCAATTAAACTTTTATGTTTTCTTTCAAAATTGTGGGTTAGCGGAGTGGCCATCTTGAGCAGAATGCTCATTGTTTTGGTTCATTGAGTTTGGTAGTTACTCTGTAGATTGTGTATAGAAAAGGTTGTTGTTTGTGGCTCATCAGTTTGATTTCTATAAGAACCTGTTTGCTTACTTCAAATGAGAGTTGCAGTATACTGGTTCTAGATGTGAGTTGCAACATTGGGTCGTGAGTTGCTCCTTGTATGGAGGGTGATCAAGAAGATGCGTTGAATGACCACTTTAAGGTGATACGCAAGTAGGTGTTCCTCACTTGATAACTAGTTTGGACCATTGGAAAATCAGAAATTGGTGTTTTAAGGGAGTTGATATCCCTACGACATGCGTTGGTAGTCGCTCTTCTTTGTGAGGACCACAAAGGGCTTGAAATTGCCTTTGCTGGGGTCGAAAGGCGCCTCAGCCATGAGCGTGAAGATGGTAAGTTTGCAGTGTGAGCAACAATGACCTGCTTGTGTATGCACTACACTGGGGTCTCATGAGTGAATAATGCTCGATGTTGATGGAGAGAAAGATCATTGTTTAAGTGATTTGAGGTGCGTTGAAGAATAAAACTTGACATACTCAAGGATGTGGCGACGGTGGATGAAAACCAGAACAAGTTGAGTAAGGTGAAGAAAAGAAAACCAAAGGTAAGTGCAAAGAGAAACTTACATATTAGTAAAGGTTGTGTTCTTACCTGCACCGAGATTGTCGAGGACAATAATGGTTTGAATGGGAGAGAATGCGAGCATTCAGAATGGGGCATGTGTAGTGTGGAGCTCTACTGGGTGAAAAATACATCGAGTGTGGGAACGTGCGGTATGCATTGGCTTGATCAGTGAGGTGCGGTGGTAGTATAACATGTGATAGGCAATGATATCATCGTTGGTACAATAGTATGTGGCGGCATAGACATGGAACATTGTTTGGTTAAGCAGTGTCAGCGGATCAAAGGATGTTGCCTTTAAAAATTTGATTAAGAACTTCTTGACTTTGATGAGTTTCTCAAGCATAGCATTTGGACGTACAAAGGTACATGTGGGTTAGGGCTAATTCCCCCAGAAATCACCTTTTATGGTTCCAACCGAGTATAGTGACTCGGGGCTAGGCGAGAGAATGCCTAAACACTAATAAATGAGTTTGAGTGGTGATCTTTGCTATGACATGCAATTATCAACTGATCTTTGGACTGAGGGTCAAAAAGCCTTGTCCCTTTGGTAGCGAGGTTATGTTGGGGTGTGCCCATGAAGTCACGATACATTCCATGGCACACGAGGTTAAGACATTTGGGCGTTGTTTGGAGATGCTTAGCTAATATGGGCAACTATGCACGTAAGTGATATGGACAAAGTAAAATACACATCTGGAGATGTGCTTGATCAGCTTTCGCTAGGCAACTATGCTCGGGGTGGTGCATAGGGCCAATTAAATGATTTGGCGCATGGAAAAGTGTTGGTGCGTGGCTTTTAGTCGTTAGGCTGGCCAGACTGGGTAGTCTAGTGCATCACAGGTTTACGAAAAATGTTATGCTTGTGACAAGCATCCTCTTCCTCTAGCATCGTTCGACCGGCGACAGTGCAGGTATGACCTCTCGGCTAGACAAGGGTGGAGGTAGGCCAATCTGATCACTTTTCTTTGTTTTTGTTTTTGTTTTTGTTTTTGTTTTTGTTTATGTTCATCATGTTTTCATTTTTTTCAGCTATTTTGAACTGAAACACATGGAGGATAGGCTATTGTCGTTCTGTGCATTTGTCTATTGATTTGAAACGCACGGAGGATCACTTGCCAAGAGTATGGGTTTCTTTTATCCTGGATCTAATCCATATGTTTTAGATACATTTGTCTATTATTCTTTTTTCCTTTTTTTTAATCAACAAGAAGTTTTTGGGTGGTGGTTCCTTTCTTTGTACTTTTGATTGCATGCATGCTGAGAAAAAAGAGTATTGAATGCATTTGAGTTGAGAAAATTTGTGGTATTTGCTTGTCTTTGATCGGTTTGCCTATTTGGGTGTTGGATTTGGGTTTGCCTATTTAGGGCCTGATTTTTCATTTTTCATGTTTGGGTTTGCAATCTCGTATTTTTTGCAGTTTAGTTTATGACTTCTTGTGATGCCTACGCATTGATCTAATATTTCTCTAATGAGATTTTGCATTTTCTCTTTGAGAAAGTTGTGCAAGTTGAAAAAGAATTAAAGAAAAAGAGGAAACTCTTTAATTTATAGAAATCCTTGGTAGCTTCCATGGGTATCTCCTTTGGGATGTTATGGTTTCATTGATGCAATAAAGATTATTTTTTGTTTGCCTATGGATGATAAATGGCTCACTGAGTTTCTTTGTTGGTCATGTATTTCAACTTAGAAGAAGTTGGCTCTGAATGTCTTAAACTACTCATTTGCATTAGAAAATTATCGTAAAGATATTCATTAGGGATCTATCTGTAATTTTTATTACTCATGCAGTTGTTACTTTCCATCATCTTGACACTATTTTGGCTTGCACTTGTACAAATCATTTAAAAAGCAATTATGAGTTTTCTGCATTAAATTTCTTTTACCAGGTAAATATTGATCCTAAGCCACTTTCATAGAAGTTTTGGTTTCTTTATTTTCAAATTAATCTAGGCCACAAAATTGTGTGTGATGTTGGTGTATTCTCAAAATTAAAACTGGAATACAAATTCAAGACATACCGGTAGATGCCATGGTCTATGCGACGTGCGAGTGCTCGGCATTCTCCTCAGCCTATCGACGCCCACGATGAGCCAAGGCCTTCAAGTCAATGGTGAGCAGGAGCCTGAACCCATATAGGAATTATGAGGACATGGGCAATAGGCTTTAGTAGGCTACAGGCTACCCTCATCATGTAGCCAAGCCTCCTATTTATAATGGAGGATAAGGGGGTGGTTACAAAATGTGAACCCCTTCACATTCACATAACCCCTACCCCATTAATTTGCATTAATTGCCCACTGACCCTCTTATTAGTATCAAACTGGGTCACACTATGTATTGGAACCAAACATAAATGTTCAACATTCTCCCACATGACCCATTGACACTAAAAGGGTACTAAATCAATGTTTATAGCATTATCTTGACTTAATTCTTCATGTGGGTTCACATGCTATCCTGTATTACAAGAATGAATCATATGAGTCATGGAGATGATCATCTCTTTATGAAATGCCATATTTTAATATACTTTAATACAACTCATTTTCAGTGTTTTAGCATGTTAAGATTACCTTTATGAATAGGTTGTGGTGTGCACTTTAGAAATGTATTTTTAAAGATGTATTTTGATGAAATTAATTTGTGAAAGTTATCCACCAAATAATAAAAATTCAACTCTCATTAGTAGTGAGAACTAGGTCAAACTCGGGGAATGGGTTTGATAAACTTTGTATTTCACTCAATGCGGTTTTATTGCCTTAAAAGAAGAAGAAAAAATAAAAGTAATTAAAAGTTCAACAATAAAATATTAAAAGATTATTACAACCCAATGAACTGAAATAAAATTATTTATGAGTCTTTAATGTGGCTAAATGGCCCTAATTAACCAGAAATGAAAATATTAAAAAATATATAAAAATAGAGTTGTTTCGCCTTTTGCTTCTTCACTTGAGACCCAAATCCACTTCACTTTAGCACAATGAACTCAGCAATTGGCACGTTCTTGCAAAAATACTTAACAAAAACACAAAAATGCAAAATCTATACAAATTGGGGTTACTACACAAAATTACAGTTATGCCATTGACTATTAAATAATTTTCTGTCATGATAGGTTTCTATAATTTTGCATAACTGGATGTCAATTGGATTCAGATCTTTCTGAAAATTTTCAGATATGATTTCAACACATGTAGAAAGAGAATCCATTTATGGAATTGAAAAATTCCATGTAAAACTTCAGTTATTACTAAATGAACAACAACTTCAAAAAGCAAAAAATTATTGTCAAACTATCTGACATGTAACGCCCCAAAAAATCCAGGACTTGTAACTTTTAGAATAGTTTAGAAAGCTTTGAAATCATACAATTATCAGAGTTTAAATAATACTTCAGCGGAAAATGATATTTTTAAAACCACAAGTCAATGGACCTTGAGCGCATTACAACGTAAACTTTCTTTGTCAAATACCGCACAACTATTAAAATCAAATGGTTTTGACATGCAATTTCAATGATGGAGAATTTGTTGTTGAAACCGAGAAGAAGTTTACTAAAACAGCTTTAGTAACTCAAGGTTTTATAAAAAGAGAAATTTGAAATACACTTTATACCAAATTTACCAACATGTCCTCAGAAGCGAAACGTCAGGGAAAAAAGCTCTATCTTGATCTCATCACGCCATCGTGCCATCGCAGACTGTATTACCTATCCAAAACCTGCCCATAAAATGGGTCAGTTTCACTAAAAACTGGTAGGTGCACAAATATGACAATATTGAACATAATTTAAGCAGAATAATTTAATATGTCAAGTAGACAGGCAATTATATAGCAATTTAATTTCAATAGATTCACAGAGCAACTATCATGAGCATAATGCAAAAATTATTGCAAACATTTTACTGACACAAGTAGGCTAACTATTACAAGCAAAGCACTGCACAAGAAAGTTAACTAGCAAAATACAATGCTTCATCAACCACACACACAATTTCATAAGTATTGAACTTGTTGCACCCTATAACTTTCATATGGGCATAACTCAACAAATTGTGTGATCAGATTTAAATTATGCTTCGATATTAACTGGCCAGGCGGGTACGCGCAAGGCACGAAACATAGAAACAATCGAGACCAGTCCAGAGGTTTATTATGCTATGTGTTTTAGATAACCGGATGGCTGACTGTCCGCTCCTAAGGGGATGGCCAGTGACCAAGAGAGTAAATCCCCAAAGGCATAGGTGGTCTGTGGATGCATCCAACTGTAAGCTACCATTTGTAGCCCATTTCCTCTAACTCCGATGACTGAGGAATCCGAGTCTTTTTCCCGTAACTGCCATTAAAGGACCTGTCTATCGGAGTTTTGTACCATCCGTCCTCTCTCTTGACGAACCATGTCGAATGAGCACGATGGAGGTTTCTTAACCGCCGCCCCATTCTACATGCTTTGGTCTTTCGACTCACTCGAGCATCTTACCTGTGAAGGCGAAACCATCACCATTATGTGTGTTATACGCGCCATTGCACGTTCGAGGTAAACATGGACCCCTCATCCTACTCATCATAATACACAACGTACATGTTCAAAAGTACAATCACGATGAGAGGGGAATGAATTTCTCATATGAAATCCCCAACACATCTGCTTTGTAAAAGTACACAGTACAATCATTCAATTTCATATTTGTCATGCTCTAGTCCTTTAGACCCTCACGAGCCTCTTGATCAACATTACATGATTGCAATAAGGTGCCAAACACGTTTCGAGGTTACCATATACCTCTCAATCGATCATCGTAACACCAACATGACGTACCTCTCCAAAGGTACGGCCATACCTATTAAAAGATACAACTACGATAAACGGGGGAAACAGTTTCTCAAAAGAAACCCCAACATTTATTATCTGCAAAAGAATTTATACAACACAGCCTGTCAAGATAAGTCTTGAGTTCACTTCAACAACATTTTTTTATATTTCATGATGCAAGGTCATCTCGGATCTCTCGTTTGATCAACAAACTACTTAACATGTTGTGCATGTCTAAAAGTATGTTATACTGAACCAGGGAGGTGTGTGGGCTTCTCAAAAGGAACACCCAACACACAACTTTATAACGATCCAAAGAATAAAAGAGTGCTCATTTGACACGATTCATCCTTAAAAGCCATAATGCCACATTAAGTCATTCACGCAAGGCACAACACTATCAATCTTACATCCAAAATTTATCTTAGTATCGACATGTGACACTAGATTGATAAATAAAGAATGGGTCCTTCAACAGAACCCCCCACTCATTCATATGCCCATACCCCTGATCGGGGTTATTCGAATTGGGTCGCAACTCGAAACGGGGTTATAAAATATTTCTCCCAAGTGTGTGGACCTGGGAGGGCCTATATGTGACTTCGAAATCCGACAGGACTTAAAACTTAACTTTGTAAAAGTTGTGCACTTTGAAGAGCCCTGGGTTTGCATAAGGAAATCTTCTTTAAAAGAACTATAGCGCACAAGTGCAACTTCTAGTGTTTTGAAAACAAGTGATAACAGGATAGGCACAACACTACATTTATGTAAGTACATACTTACCATGAGTGTGAGCATATGTAAGTTATAACATGTCAACAAACAACTCTCGACTTGCGATGCCACACATCGAGGGAAAAATGCATAAGTAACACACGAGGTGCCAAACTATATCTTGATCACTTAGATAGGCAAACACATAAGGTCATAACACGAATTCGTACCTCTCTCAGAGGAAATATGCAGGCAGAAATGTATACAAGCAAACAAGTGCCTATGTATTTCAAAAAGTATGAAACCACACCTCAAATTCATAAACAACTACGCAGAATAATAATCGAAGAATGAAATTGTACATCAAACCATAGGAACGTACACGCAAGTATATATGCAAGCAATTAAGGGCATAAGTATTGCAAAAAGTGTGAAACCACCTTCAACACATAAGCAAATACGCAAATTAATACTCGAAGAGTAAAATCGTACCTCGACTCGTAAACATGCAGACAAGAATAATAAGCCACGCAATAGCAATATAAATCTAAGTACAACTAGCATAGACATTTTAATTATTTCAACTTAATCAAATCTCATTGCCCCTTGTGCGACTTTACCCCACCTCAGAATGTCGTGCAGATGCATACGTCTACGGGTGAGGATGATACGAAGGTCGGGCCGCGGAGCGCGAACTGGACTCGTTGCGAACTCTGCAAGAGTGTGAAACATTTAATTATGTTAATCTAATTAATGGTGCAACGGGGCAGGGGTAGGATTAGGCGGCACGGAGTGATCCCCCGACTGCCGACGACAACAGGGCGGCAGAGAAAGAGCCATAGTCAAACATAGCGAGGCGGCAGGGGGCGAGCTCCCCCCACAGACAGCACTGAAGCGGCAGGGGTCGCACCCCTGCCAACAACAGTAAAACGGCAGGGGCTAGCCCCTGCCGACAGTGGCGAAGCGGCAGGGATGCAGGGATCGCACCCCTGCCAACAGCAATAAAGCGGCAGAGGTCGCACCCCTGCCGACGGCAGCGAAGCGGCAGGGGTCGCACCCCTGCCGACGGCAGCGAATCGGCAGGGGGCTAGCCCCTACCGACAACAACAAATCGGCAGGGGGCTAGCCCCTACCGATAGCAACAAATCGGCAGGGGCTAGCCCCTACCGATAGCAACGAATCGGCAGGGGGCTAGCCCCTACCGACGGCAGTAAAGCGGCAGGGGCTAGCCCCTGCCGACAGTACTGAAGCGGCAAGGGTCGCACCCCTGCCGACGGCACTGAAACGGCAGGGATCGCACCCCTGCCGATGACAGTGAATCGGCAGGGGTCGAGCCCCTGCCGATGACTGCGAATCGGCGAGGGCCGAGCCCCTGCCGTCCGGCGAAAGGATGATGGCAGGGGGACAAACCCCTGCCGAAGAGAGAGAGAGAGAGGTCGGGGCGAGGGGTGACACAGGGCCAATGGTCCCTCTGTTGTGCCTTCCGGCGAGGTGACAAAGAGAGGGGCGAAGAGGGAGGAGGAGGGGGAGGTGAAAAGGGAGGTACAGAGGGCGTACCTGGAAGGAGAGGAGGTGAGGTGGCTGGCGGTCGGCGGCGTGCGCAGGAAAGGAGGAGGCGTCGATCGGGGTTGCTGCCTGCAGGGAACGAGAAGGGGGGCGGGGCATCGATCCTCCCCTTCCGCAATGCTCTTAAAGAGCTCGGGGAGGGGCGACAAAAGGAGAAACCCCGATGGGTTTCCCTATCGGGCCGAAGGCGCGATGGGGGGGGGGGTGCGGCGCACAGGAGGAAGACCTCCTGTGTCGGGTTTTTATTTTTAAAACCCTAACGACGATGGGCTCGGGTCGGGTCCAGACCCGACCCGGCCCGGGTCCGAATTTTATTTTATTTTATTTATTTATTTTTTTAAAACGCGGGTTTTACATCCTACCCCTCTTAAAAGAATTTCGTCCGCGAAATATCATTAAAAGATTATCTGCAACAATCTGGTTCTTAGTTAATCGCTGTTAATGAGGATGCACTAATAGTGAGTGATCCGAAACACGTATGCTATTAAAGTAGTCATGATAGCACATAATAAATTCCTGAGAAAGGTTCGAAGCCAACAACTCGATCGAACAAAATGTGGGTAATTTTGTGAATAATTTATGTCTTCGCAAGAGTTTATACGGAGTCACAAAAAGGGTTTGGCAGAAGACTGTAAGAATTTTTTTTTCACCTACTCGATTCGATACGAATGAAGAGACACAACAAGACATTGCTCTAGTTTGTTTATGTTCCTTGAATGGGAGTTTCTATACTTTATCATAATCAAGTTGTCGTTCGTTACCCTTACTATTCCTAAGGGTCTTTATGTCCGGAATAGCCTCAACTTATCCTCATATCTCAAGGCCTTGCACGGCCAGTTGTCATATCTTCGCTTAAGTTATCATTCCTAAAATGGCCCTAACTTTCATAGAAGACAAAAACATAACCTCATATCAAGATCTAGAATCAACAAGGATTTGATTCTCTAATATAAAACCAATATATAATCATGCTATAATAGAAAGCCAAATTTAAAGATTCATAACTGACTATATCAAATGCTCTCAGAAGAGCATCAAAACACACCATAATTCTCTACGAAATCAAAAATCTACAAGTAACACGCTGGATCACCTGGTCTGGGAAATGTACGACCTCACAAGGAATTACCGCCCTAGATGGTTTACCTGGTCTTGGACAAATATACTTCCTCACAGGAATTTGCCGTCTTTGTGGCTACCCGATCTTGGACAGTGTACTTCCTCACAGAGATTCACCACTCTAGTCAGATTACCTGATCTTGATCATACATGCCCTCGCAGAGAATCCTTTGCGGACAAGGTCCTCAACAGATACCAAAATCAATGATACATGCATCAAAACAAATGACCACTCTCAGAGTCGATAGCCACCAATAATGGGCACGAGCATATATATCCTCAATGAGCATCACATTACTTCATATGGCACATACATAAAAAATCACACCTTTCACCAATAAGGTTCCTTACTTTCAAAGTTTGAGGTCACCTGGATTTCAATCATATCATACAAAAGCATATTATCCTATGCATTATATCATTGCCACCAGGAGCATTTCATTATCCAAATCTAACCTCAAAGCATGAGTTCTATACAATGTGATCTGGTATATAACAAGGATCCACTAAACCTCAAGATATGTAACTTCTACGTGGTTCGAGTTATGCACACAGAATTCAAATTCTATATGCATCAAAGACATCCAAATCATGGCACCATCATATGCATATATATTTTTACCTCAAAGCATATCGCATTCAACCATATCAGTGTGAAACACACGCACAGATCTACAAGACATTTTAGTCCAATATGATATTCATCAATCATGCTATACAGGTATGATATATTCTCACAAACAATCATAATGCAACTCCCTGCAACACCGCTACGTAGGCGTGATGTATCATAAAAAACTAAGTATTTGTAGTCGTGAGGTGTCATTCCTCTAAATAGTCTAACTAATGATTTGTAGGCGTATAAGTCAACCACCTAAAAGTTAATCATTTGTAGGCGTAACAAGTTAACTACCTAAAAACTAATCAGTTGTAGGCGTGACATGTCATTTACCTGCATAAGCATCATAAACATAAGGGTCTAGGTTGAACAAAATTCATACATAATTTCATTAATAAACTTTTACTTGACAAGATCCGTACTGGAAAATAAAAAGTCTTACCCAAACTTATTAAAGTGTTTATTCACTAATTCCCTACCTAACCCGTCATGATGAAAATAAACACGGTTCTCTACTTTCATTGCTACTAGTGAGGCAGCTTGGGTTGTTGCTGACTTTCCTTCGCGGTTCACTTCTTCAAATCTGCTTCTTTCTTGCGACAAACTCTGACGAAATGCCCCATCTTTCCGCAATAGAAACAACCTCCAGTGTCTCGAGGGCATAGTTGTCCCGAATGACCATAATTACACTTTGAGTATTTTCGACTAGACGATCGATGTAGCTTGATTCCTTTGCCTTGCTTTTGTTTCTTAGATGGGGATCCCTGCATCATATCATTGGCAAGTCGGCATTTGCTAACTTCCTTACTACCAACTGACTTTTTGTTCTGAATATTTTTAACCTGCTTCCCTTGCTCCAAGCCTTGTGTGGCCAGTTGCCACCCATCGTACTTTTGCTTATGGTGGCATTCTTTCACAGAATGGTCCACCTTACCACAGAAAGAGCAAACAATAGAATTTCGGGGGTACAATAGATTAGGGATAACTTGATGGTTATCCATCTGTTTATCGCACTAACCCCTGGAAGGTGTTTTCGCCAGTCACACTATGACTCAAGTTCTGAACCATAGATTGGAGATGCATAACGGCTCCAGTCAAAACATTTATTGCCTCGCTCATCTCATTATACAACATCTAAATCGAAGCAAAATATTTTAATCAAATTAAGTACAAAACAACAAAATCAATAGTACTTATTGTGCGATGCAGATGTCGGATGGTCAAGAATCACTATTTTCCCTGTCGCTCTGATACCAAGTTGTAACGCCCCAAAAAATCCAGGACTTGTAACTTTTAGAATAGTTTAGAAAGCTTTGAAATCATACAATTATCAGAGTTTAAATAATACTTCAGCGGAAAATGATATTTTTAAAACCACAAGTCAATGGACTTTGAGCGCATTACAGCGTAAACTTTCCTTGTCAAATCCCGCACAACTATTAAAATCAAATGGTTTTGACATGCAATTTCAATGATGGAGAATTTGTTGTTGAAACCGAGAAGAAGTTTACTAAAACAGCTTTAGTAACTCAAGGTTTTATAAAAAGAGAAATTTGAAATACACTTTATACCAAATTTACCAACATGTCCTCAGAAGCGAAACGTCAGGGAAAAAAGCTCTATCTTGATCTCATCACGCCATCGTGCCATCGCAGACTGTATTACCTATCCAAAACCTGCCCATAAAATGGGTCAGTTTCACTAAAAACTGGTAGGTGCATAGATATGACAATATTCAACATAATTTAAGCAGAATAATTTAATATGTCAAGTAGACAGACAATTATATAGCAATTTAATTTCAATAGATTCACAGAGCAACTATCATGAGCACAATGCAAAAATTATTGCAAACATTTTACTGGCACAAGTAGGCTAACTATTACAAGCAAAGCACTGCACAAGAAAGTTAACTAGCAAAATACAATGCTTCATCAACCACACACACAATTCCATAAGTATTGAACTTGTTGCACCCTATAACTTTCATATGGGCATAACTCAACAAATTGTGTGATCAGATTTAAATTATGCTTCGATATTAACTGGCCAGGCGGGTACGCGCAAGACACGAAACATAGAAACAATCGAGACCAGTCCAGGGGTTTATTATGCTATGTGTTTTAGATAACCCGGATGGCTGACAGTCCGCTCCTAAGGGGATGGCCAGTGACCAAGAGAGTAAATCCCCAAAGGCATAGGTGGTCTGTGGATGCATCCAACTGTAAGCTACCATTTGTAGCCCATTTCCCCTAACTCCGATGACTGGGGAATCCGAGTCTTTTGCCCGTAACTGCCATTAAAGGACCTGTCCATCGGAGTTTTGTACCATTCGTCCTCTCTCTTGACAAACCATGTCGAATGAGCACGACGGGGGTTTCTTAACCGCCGCCCCATTCTACATGCTCTGGTCTTTCGACTCACTCGAGCATCTTACCTGTGAAGGTGAAACCATCACCATTATGTGTGTTATACGCGCCATTGCACGTTCGAGGTAAACATGGACCCCTCATCCTACTCATCATAATACACAACGTACATGTTCAAAAGTACAATCACGATGAGAGGGGAATGGATTTCTCATATGAAATCCCCAACACATCTGCTTTGTAAAAGTACACAATACAATCATTCAATTTCATATTTGTCATGCTCTAGTCCTTTAGACCCTCACGAGCCTCTTGATCAACATTACATGATTGCAATAAGGTGCCAAACACGTTTCGAGGTTACCATATACCTCTCAACCGATCATCGTAACACCAACATGACGTACCTCTCCAAAGGTACGGCCATACCTATTAAAAGATACAACTACGATAAACGGGGGAAACAGTTTCTCAAAAGAAACCCCAACATTTATTATCTGCAAAAGAATTTATACAACACAGCCTGTCAAGATAAGTCTTGAGTTCACTTCAACAACATTTTTTTATATTTCATGATGCAAGGTCATCTCGGATCTCTCGTTTGATCAACAAACTACTTAACATGTTGTGCATGTCTAAAAGTATGCTATACTGAACCAGGGAGGTGTGTGGGCTTCTCAAAAGGAACACCCAACACACAACTTTATAACGATCCAAAGAATAAAAGAGTGCTCATTTGACACGATTCATCCTTAAAAGCCATAATGCCACATTAAGTCATTCACGCAAGGCACAACACTATCAATCTTACATCCAAAATTTATCTTAGTATCGACATGTGACACTAGATTGATAAATAAAGAATGGGTCCTTCAACAGAACCCCCCACTTATTCATATGCCCATACCCCTGATCGGGGTTATTCGAATTGGGTCGCAACTCGAATCGGGGTTATAAAATATTTCTCCCAAGTGTGTGGACCTGGGAGGGCCTATATGTGACTTCGAAATCCGATAGGACTTAAAACTTAACTTTGTAAAAGTTGTGCACTTTGAAGAGCCCTGGGTTTGCAGAAGGAAATCCTCTTTAAAAGAACTATAGCGCACAAGAGCAACTTCTAGTGTTTTGAAAACAAGTGATAACAGGATAGGCACAAGACTACATTTATGTAAGTACATACTTACCATGAGTGTGAGCATATGTAAGTTATAACATATGATGTCTTCTTTTAAATCGTTGTAATTTTGAAAAGATTTTTATATGAAAAACATGTGAAAACCAGACATCAAATAATAAAAACCGGTTCTCACTAGTGGATGAGACCGGGTCGAACTCAGGGAACGGGAATATTTTGTATTCAAGTACACAAATCTAAACTATTCTTTATTGCCGAATTATTGAAATGTAAAAATGTTCAGAAAAGGTAAAAACAACTAACTATTACAACAAATGAATACCCTTCGCAGAGGGCGTAAAGTGCAATATTTACAGACCCAATTAAATTCCTAAATCTAAACTAAAAAGTAAAAAGACTTTATTCTTCGTACTTCGTGTCACGTAATCGCTTCCGCTCCACTCCTGTGCTATCCTGCACAATTCAAAGGAACACGAGCAGTACCAAAGCTAGAACATGAAAGAAATGATAAAAGACATCTAATTGACTAATTACAATTGAAAAACTAATTCTAATTAAATCTACTAAACAATTAACTAATTAGAAAACAATTAACTAACTATTTAGTGGACTAATAACTAATGCTTACTTAACAAAAACAAGAAAATGAACTGAATTTACACTCAACATGAAATCAAAAGAGACTTAAACAAAACATGAATTTACACTGAATTGAAAGAAAACAGAAACAGTAGTTAAAAGTATAAAAAGAAAACTGGAAAAATGTAAAAACAAAACTAAAACTACAACTGGAAAAGAATGAAAAAAAACAATACCAATGAGTAAAAACAGGAAATTAACAATTGCAACAACTGGAAATGACTTGAAATAAAAAATTCAGAAAATCAAAGCTGGAAATAAAGAAAGAAACAAGGAAACAATTAAAAAAAACAGAAAATTACCTAATGTATACAGTAAAACAAACAGGATATTACAAAGGAAAAACGCAGGAAATTCAAAAATTAAAAGCAACAGGAAATTACAGAATTAATCAAATAGGAAATTAAACAAAGAAATCTACGATATGTAAAACAGAAAATTAAGGAATTCACAAACAGGAAATCGTGTACATAAAACTTGAAAAGAAACTAAATATAAAATGACAAAGCATCGATTGAAAAGATAACAAGAAAACAAACAGGGAAACAATTACACACATTTTTTTTATTTTTATTTTATGAAACAAGACACGGCAACTTGAATGAATAACGAAAAAGAATGAAGAATTTGAAAAAAAATAAGAAGAAGTAATCTGAAGAAGAAGAAAAAGAAGAAGATGATGAAGAAAAAAAACAGATCAGAAGAAGAATAAAATCAGAAAATATCGGATTCTATTGACTGTATTTTTTTTTCTTTTTCTCGTTTTACAATTTTTATTTCGTTTTTCACAAAATAAATGGAATAAAAAGAAGAAGAAAATGAAGATCGGAGGAAGAAGAAGAAGAAGAAGAAGAAGAGGAAGAAGAAAAGGAGGAAGAAGAGGAAGATTTTGGAAAAACTTACCGTGAACAGAGGAAGGATTAGGGAAGAAGTGGCGGCCTCCACACCACGCCGTCGCCGGACTGCAGCACCACCACCGCCGGCTGGATTTGAACAGAGCAAGAGGGAGAAGGGGAAGAAGGAGGTCAGAAACTACCGGCGATGGTGGAAAATGGTGAGAAGAGAGAGAAGAGAGGGAAAGAGGGGAAAGGAACAAGGTTCAGCCGGGTGAGGAGACGCCCGATTTTTTCTGCTTTTGGGGTTTTTAAAAACAACATACCGGTTTGTAACAGATTTTTTTTTCAGTTTTTTTTTTTAAAAAAACACAAACCGGTTCCAGCCGGTTTACTATTATTTTTTTCAGTTTTTAAAAATCAAAAACCAAACCGTGTAAACCGGTTTGTTAGAATTTTTTTTTTTTCAAAAAAATTACAAACAAAACTTTATTTTTATTTTTATTTTTATTTAAAAAGAACTCAAAATAAAACTATTCTACTTATTTATATAATATTTTTTTTCTTTTTCTAAAAAAACAAATACTTAAAATGAATATCAAACTATTTTCTCTATATATATATTTTTATTTTTATTTTTAAAAAAAACTAAAACCAACTACAAAAACTAAAATAGGTAAAATAAAACTATTTTTCATGCATTTTCTAATTTTAAATCATTTTAGCACATTTACTCAAAAACTAACATAAAATTGGGTTTTTGAAACATTATTTTATAAAATCATGCATATTTAAATGTTAATAAACCCTGAATTATATGCATGATCAAATACCCCCATGCTTATGTTTTGCTAGTCCTCGAGCAAACTAGAAAAATGCAAGAAATCAAACTATCACCTAACTCACTTTCGTAGGAATCACGGTTGCATTTAGCTCATGCAACAAACCCTTTCAACCCCTGGGTTACCCCAGTGGACGAGTAAGGTCTCGTGAGGGTTTGCAGTGATGCTACCCACAAACATCTCTGTCATGTATGCATAATATTACACATCCTCATAAGCAGTAGGTAATTAAAGACTTTATTTTCACAAATATTTCCTGTTATTTCAAAATCAAAATATAATTAGAGTTTTTTATGTACCACCACAGAAAAAGAATTTCTTTCACTTTTCTAAATATCACAGTTATTTATGTTTTATTCTTAGAAAATCCAATAAAAACATATTATTATTTACTTATCCTCACTCATATGTTTTCTACACAGGTTTTCTCAATTACACTTCTAAGCATTGAACTTTTCTTTCTTTTTAAGCTCTTTTCTTTTTTTTTCTTTTTTTTCTTTTTTTTCACGCTTTTTCTTTTTGCGCACTTATTTTTCTCATATAGCTTGCGTGTGGTCTACTTTTATGCCTTGTGCAATGTCAATATCTTCTATACTTTTTCAATACATCCCAAAAGATATCAACTAAGACATAAAAGTGACTTCCTTCATTCACCTTTATAACATGAGAGTCAAATATTTCAACTTGTATCTGTTCTCAGTTACTTAGGATCACAAAGTTTTTCACTCTCCTTTTCGAAAATGGAATTAAAAGTTTCAACTTACATCTAAGTTCCATATACTAAGGATTGTGGAATTATCCAAACAACCTAACACATGCTATATATTTTTTTTCTTTTGAGCTCATTTTTACGCTTTTGTTCATTTGCTTAGTTTTTCAAAAATAGAACTGTGCATATTCATATTTATGATTCAAAATAAATTCTAACATGTATCTATCATCATTTCTTTGAAATCCACATAAACAACCATAATTTTTAAATCTATGTCAGAAAAAATTTTCGTGGGGCTTAAAAGGGCTTAAAAATCCTCTAAAAACATCAGATTTGAAATAACATTCATATAAGTTCAAACTCTTTCTTTAAAAATCTACTTTTCATGAGAGATGTGTAAACATGTGCAAGAACGTAAACAGAAATATCAAGGTGTGCATTCTACACCCTCTCCCATGCTTGAATGACACTATCCCAGTGGCACTCCCCCATGCTTGAATGAAACTAATTGAATGCCCATGAGAAAAATAAATGAGGGAAAAGAGTAGAATAACCTGACATGAATTAAAAATGCACATTCTATGAATGTAATGAATGCAATGTATACATGACAAAACATGAAACTCATAGAAAAGATAGAAAACGAAAAATAAAACCAAATGAAATCTAGAAATCCTAACAACAAATGTAATACTGTACAAAATATGGGTTGCCTCCCATAAAGCGCTAAGTTTCACGTCCCCAGCCAGACGAATCCCTAGAAAAATCCTTCATCGTCCATGAGATCAATGGACATGAAGTCAGACTCAACCGGGCTCTATGAAGAAAAGAGTGTCATCTGTGACACTACGCACTGTGTTTCCATCCCTTCTATCTCCAAATGTAGCACCATGACTCTCTTGACATGAAGAACGGAGATTAGTCTCATCTGAGAGACTGGACAAGACTCGAGAGTCTAGGACCGACTGAGTACCAATGAATGCAACTTCAGACAAGTGGTGAATATGATCAGACTTGACTTGATCAAGCACCTTCTGCATCTGTACCTCTTGCTTACTAAAAATTGGTGATCCTAAAGGCTGAGAAAATGGGGCTTTATATAAAGACTGTAACAACTGAGGGCCTTGCCCCTTCTGCTGAGGTAATATGGAAATCGACTCGTCAGTAGAAGTGATATGGGGCTCATGAGTCGATTCCTGAGTGGAGTGACACGCCTTCCCATACTGAAAGGATGTAACAGATTTGACTGGCTCATGATGTGAAGTAGGTTGCAAGTCAAATGACATGGAATCCTCTCCCTTGGATGTGACAACAGACTGACTAGATGGGTTCCCCTTGCTTTGCCTACTGAAGGTCTCAACCAACTGTCCCATTTGAGTCTCTAGCTTGGCTATTGACTGCGTATGGGAGCTCAAAACTTGTAATATCCTATCTTGGAAGGATTGACTAAATGAAGGCTCATAAGGATGGGGTTGAGTATAAGCATGTTGGGCTGGGGGATGAACTTGTGGAAAAATGGAATGCGAGTAACCTTGTGAAGGGTTACTGGGTCTATACTGTGTCTGGGAGGGCTGATGGGATGAAAAAATAGACTGGTTTCGCCAACCTGGGTTATATGATGATGTAAATGAATCGGGCATGGGTTTAGCTAAACCTTGGGCAGCATTCACCTGCTCCTGAACGAATTCAGGATATAATGGCGCTGCCGGACAATCTGAAACACAGTGTGCAGGGCTAGCACATAGCTCGCACACTCTTTCTACTGGACTTCTCGAAGAATTGGCTAGGAATTGATCTAACTTCCTAGTCAACTGGTCAACCTTGGTACGCAATTCTAATTCGGACCCAACTTCGGAAATCCCAACTTTCCTAGGACCACTAGACAGAGATGTAGTCCTATCGAGCCGTGAAGACAAGGTATGATGCATCGTATTTTCACTCAAGGTCTCGAATAAAGACCACGCCTCGTCCTCACTCTTGAGCATAAAAGTGCCCCCACAAGACGAATCAACCATTTGACGGTGCTTTTCAGTAAGCCCGTCATAAAAATACTGCACCAACTGCCAACGAGGCACCTGGTGATGGGGACACTTACGGAGAAGATCTTTCAATCTCTCCCAAGACTCGTGAAATTGTTCTCCCTCAATTTGAGAAAAACTGGTTATAGCTTTACGAAACTGATTCGTTTTACTAATTGGGAAATATTTTTTTAAAAATTCTTTTTGCATTCCTTCCCAAGTAGTAATACGAACCGTCTCAAGAGATTTTAACCAGTGCTTGGCTTTATCTTTGAGAGAGAACGGAAACAAAGTTAACCTCATAGCATCTTCTCCAAAATTATTGATTCGCACAGTCGAGCAAATCTCAAGGAATTCGTCGAGATGACGATATGGGTCTTCATTGCTAAGGCCATAAAACGAAGGTAACATTTGAATCACACTGGCCTTAATCTCAAAATGGCTCGCTCCTACATCAGGTCTCGTGATGCAGGAGGCTGGAGTATACGTATTTGGCATGAAGTACTCCCTCAAAGGATGGATCAATTGATGATCGTCAGCCATTGCGTACACCTTAGAGTAGACCGGTGTAGCACATGTCCTAACTGTGGGTTTTCTACCTAACTAACGCACTAAGCGGCCAAACCACGCAAACCACAAAGCGAGTGAACTAAAAACAACACAAAACTAAACAAACACCACGCAGTTACACATAAAAGAGATTATGCATAAGAAATATAAAATCTATGTGTACGGTACCAATCGTACACAGTCACCTCTAAGGTGGTCCTAGTAGGTGGGCTGTGCAGAAAAGTAAGCTCTTCTCTAAGCTATGCACATACGTGGTTCTAAACCTAAATGCAACACAAACACTAGGCAATAAAGTGAATACTAATATTACGCCGTTCCCCGGCAACGACGCCAAAAATTTGATGTCTTCTTTTAAATCGTTGTAATTTTGAAAAGATTTTTATATGAAAAACATGTGAAAACCAGACATCAAATAATAAAAACCGGTTCTCACTAGTGGATGAGACCGGGTCGAACTCAGGGAACGGGAATATTTTGTATTCAAGTACACAAATCTAAACTATTCTTTATTGCCGAATTATTGAAATGTAAAAATGTTCAGAAAAGGTAAAAACAACTAACTATTACAACAAATGAATACCCTTCGCAGAGGGCGTAAAGTGCAATATTTACAGACCCAATTAAATTCCTAAATCTAAACTAAAAAGTAAAAAGACTTTATTCTTCGTACTTCGTGTCACGTAATCGCTTCCGCTCCACTCCTGTGCTATCCTGCACAATTCAAAGGAACACGAGCAGTACCAAAGCTAGAACATGAAAGAAATGATAAAAGACATCTAATTGACTAATTACAATTGAAAAACTAATTCTAATTAAATCTACTAAACAATTAACTAATTAGAAAACAATTAACTAACTATTTAGTGGACTAATAACTAATGCTTACTTAACAAAAACAAGAAAATGAACTGAATTTACACTCAACATGAAATCAAAAGAGACTTAAACAAAACATGAATTTACACTGAATTGAAAGAAAACAGAAACAGTAGTTAAAAGTATAAAAAGAAAACTGGAAAAATGTAAAAACAAAACTAAAACTACAACTGGAAAAGAATGAAAAAAAACAATACCAATGAGTAAAAACAGGAAATTAACAATTGCAACAACTGGAAATGACTTGAAATAAAAAATTCAGAAAATCAAAGCTGGAAATAAAGAAAGAAACAAGGAAACAATTAAAAAAAACAGAAAATTACCTAATGTATACAGTAAAACAAACAGGATATTACAAAGGAAAAACGCAGGAAATTCAAAAATTAAAAGCAACAGGAAATTACAGAATTAATCAAATAGGAAATTAAACAAAGAAATCTACGATATGTAAAACAGAAAATTAAGGAATTCACAAACAGGAAATCGTGTACATAAAACTTGAAAAGAAACTAAATATAAAATGACAAAGCATCGATTGAAAAGATAACAAGAAAACAAACAGGGAAACAATTACACACATTTTTTTTATTTTTATTTTATGAAACAAGACACGGCAACTTGAATGAATAACGAAAAAGAATGAAGAATTTGAAAAAAAATAAGAAGAAGTAATCTGAAGAAGAAGAAAAAGAAGAAGATGATGAAGAAAAAAAACAGATCAGAAGAAGAATAAAATCAGAAAATATCGGATGCTATTGACTGTATTTTTTTTTCTTTTTCTCGTTTTACAATTTTTATTTCGTTTTTCACAAAATAAATGGAATAAAAAGAAGAAGAAAATGAAGATCGGAGGAAGAAGAAGAAGAAGAAGAAGAAGAAGAGGAAGAAGAAAAGGAGGAAGAAGAGGAAGATTTTGGAAAAACTTACCGTGAACAGAGGAAGGATTAGGGAAGAAGTGGCGGCCTCCACACCACGCCGTCGCCGGACTGCAGCACCACCACCGCCGGCTGGATTTGAACAGAGCAAGAGGGAGAAGGGGAAGAAGGAGGTCAGAAACCACCGGCGATGGTGGAAAATGGTGAGAAGAGAGAGAAGAGAGGGAAAGAGGGGAAAGGAACAAGGTTCAGCCGGGTGAGGAGACGCCCGATTTTTTCTGCTTTTGGGGTTTTTAAAAACAACATACCGGTTTGTAACAGATTTTTTTTTCAGTTTTTTTTTTAAAAAAAACACAAACCGGTTCCAGCCGGTTTACTATTATTTTTTTCAGTTTTTAAAAATAAAAAACCAAACCGTGTAAACCGGTTTGTTAGAATTTTTTTTTTTCAAAAAAATTACAAACAAAACTTTATTTTTATTTTTATTTTTATTTAAAAAGAACTCAAAATAAAACTATTCTACTTATTTATATAATATTTTTTTTCTTTTTCTAAAAAAACAAATACTTAAAATGAATATCAAACTATTTTCTCTATATATATATTTTTATTTTTATTTTTAAAAAAAACTAAAACCAACTACAAAAACTAAAATAGGTAAAATAAAACTATTTCTCATGCATTTTCTAATTTTAAATCATTTTAGCACATTTACTCAAAAACTAACATAAAATTGGGTTTTTGAAACATTATTTTATAAAATCATGCATATTTAAATGTTAATAAACCCTGAATTATATGCATGATCAAATACCCCCATGCTTATGTTTTGCTAGTCCTCGAGAAAACTAGAAAAATGCAAGAAATCAAACTATCACCTAACTCACTTTCGTAGGAATCACGGTTGCATTTAGCTCATGCAACAAACCCTTTCAACCCCTGGGTTACCCCAGTGGACGAGTAAGGTCTCGTGAGGGTTTGCAGTGATGCTACCCACAAACATCTCTGTCATGTATGCATAATATTACACATCCTCATAAGCAGTAGGTAATTAAAGACTTTATTTTCACAAATATTTCCTGTTATTTCAAAATCAAAATATAATTAGAGTTTTTTATGTACCACCACAGAAAAAGAATTTCTTTCACTTTTCTAAATATCACAGTTATTTATGTTTTATTCTTAGAAAATCCAATAAAAACATATTATTATTTACTTATCCTCACTCATATGTTTTCTACACAGGTTTTCTCAATTACACTTCTAAGCATTGAACTTTTCTTTCTTTTTAAGCTCTTTTCTTTTTTTTCCTTTTTTTTCTTTTTTTTCACGCTTTTTCTTTTTGCGCACTTATTTTTCTCATATAGCTTGCGTGTGGTTTACTTTTATGCCTTGTGCAATGTCAATATCTTCTATACTTTTTCAATACATCCCAAAAGATATCAACTAAGACATAAAAGTGACTTCCTTCATTCACCTTTATAACATGAGAGTCAAATATTTCAACTTGTATCTGTTCTCAGTTACTTAGGATCACAAAGTTTTCCACTCTCCTTTTCGAAAATGGAATTAAAAGTTTCAACTTACATCTAAGTTCCATATACTAAGGATTGTGGAATTATCCAAACAACCTAACACATGCTATATATTTTTTTTCTTTTGAGCTCATTTTTACGCTTTTGTTCATTTGCTTAGTTTTTCAAAAATAGAACTGTGCATATTCATATTTATGATTCAAAATAAATTCTAACATGTATCTATCATCATTTCTTTGAAATCCACATAAACAACCATAATTTTTAAATCTATGTCAGAAAAAATTTTCGTGGGGCTTAAAAGGGCTTAAAAATCCTCTAAAAACATCAGATTTGAAATAACATTCATATAAGTTCAAACTCTTTCTTTAAAAATCTACTTTTCATGAGAGATGTGTAAACATGTGCAAGAACGTAAACAGAAATATCAAGGTGTGCATTCTACACCCTCTCCCATGCTTGAATGACACTGTCCCAGTGGCACTCCCCCATGCTTGAATGAAACTAATTGAATGCCCATGAGAAAAATAAATGAGGGAAAAGAGTAGAATAACCTGACATGAATTAAAAATGCACATTCTATGAATGTAATGAATGCAATGTATACATGACAAAACATGAAACTCATAGAAAAGATAGAAAACGAAAAATAAAACCAAATGAAATCTAGAAATCCTAACAACAAATGTAATACTGTACAGAATATGGGTTGCCTCCCATAAAGCGCTAAGTTTCACGTCCCCAGCCAGACGGATCCCTAGAAAAATCCTTCATCGTCCATGAGATCAATGGACATGAAGTCAGACTCAACCGGGCTCTATGAAGAAAAGAGTGTCATCTGTGACACTACGCACTGTGTTTCCATCCCTTCTATCTCCAAATGTAGCACCATGACTCTCTTGACATGAAGAACGGAGATTAGTCTCATCTGAGAGACTGGACAAGACTCGAGAGTCTAGGACCGACTGAGTACCAATGAATGCAACTTCAGACAAGTGGTGAATATGATCAGACTTGACTTGATCAAGCACCTTCTGCATCTGTACCTCTTGCTTACTAAAAATTGGTGATCCTAAAGGCTGAGAAAATGGGGCTTTATATAAAGACTGTAACAACTGAGGGCCTTGCCCCTTCTGCTGAGGTAATATGGAAATCGACTCGTCAGTAGAAGTGATATGGGGCTCATGAGTCGATTCCTGAGTGGAGTGACACGCCTTCCCATACTGAAAGGATGTAACAGATTTGACTGGCTCATGATGTGAAGTAGGTTGCAAGTCAAATGACATGGAATCCTCTCCCTTGGATGTGACAACAGACTGACTAGATGGGTTCCCCTTGCTTTGCCTACTGAAGGTCTCAACCAACTGTCCCATTTGAGTCTCTAGCTTGGCTATTGACTGCGTATGGGAGCTCAAAACTTGTAATATCCTATCTTGGAAGGATTGACTAAATGAAGGCTCATAAGGATGGGGTTGAGTATAAGCATGTTGGGCTGGGGGATGAACTTGTGGAAAAATGGAATGCGAGTAACCTTGTGAAGGGTTACTGGGTCTATACTGTGTCTGGGAGGGCTGATGGGATGAAAAAATAGACTGGTTTCGCCAACCTGGGTTATATGATGATGTAAATGAATCGGGCATGGGTTTAGCTAAACCTTGGGCAGCATTCACCTGCTCCTGAACGAATTCAGGATATAATGGCGCTGCCGGACAATCTGAAACACAGTGTGCAGGGCTAGCACATAGCTCGCACACTCTTTCTACTGGACTTCTCGAAGAATTGGCTAGGAATTGATCTAACTTCCTAGTCAACTGGTCAACCTTGGTACGCAATTCTAATTCGGACCCAACTTCGGAAATCCCAACTTTCCTAGGACCACTAGACAGAGATGTAGTCCTATCGAGCCGTGAAGACAAGGTATGATGCATCGTATTTTCACTCAAGGTCTCGAATAAAGACCACGCCTCGTCCTCACTCTTGAGCATAAAAGTGCCCCCACAAGACGAATCAACCATTTGACGGTGCTTTTCAGTAAGCCCGTCATAAAAATACTGCACCAACTGCCAACGAGGCACCTGGTGATGGGGACACTTACGGAGAAGATCTTTCAATCTCTCCCAAGACTCGTGAAATTGTTCTCCCTCAATTTGAGAAAAACTGGTTATAGCTTTACGAAACTGATTCGTTTTACTAATTGGGAAATATTTTTTTAAAAATTCTTTTTGCATTCCTTCCCAAGTAGTAATACGAACCGTCTCAAGAGATTTTAACCAGTGCTTGGCTTTATCTTTGAGAGAGAACGGAAACAAAGTTAACCTCATAGCATCTTCTCCAAAATTATTGATTCGCACAGTCGAGCAAATCTCAAGGAATTCGTCGAGATGACGATATGGGTCTTCATTGCTAAGGCCATAAAACGAAGGTAACATTTGAATCACACTGGCCTTAATCTCAAAATGGCTCGCTCCTACATCAGGTCTCGTGATGCAGGAGGCTGGAGTATACGTATTTGGCATGAAGTACTCCCTCAAAGGATGGATCAATTGATGATCGTCAGCCATTGCGTACACCTTAGAGTAGACCGGTGTAGCACACGTCCTAACTGTGGGTTTTCTACCTAACTAACGCACTAAGCGGCCAAACCACGCAAACCACAAAGCGAGTGAACTAAAAACAACACAAAACTAAACAAACACCACGCAGTTACACATAAAAGAGATTATGCATAAGAAATATAAAATCTATGTGTACGGTACCAATCGTACACAGTCACCTCTAAGGTGGTCCTAGTAGGTGGGTTGTGCAGAAAAGTAAGCTCTTCTCTAAGCTATGCACATACGTGGTTCTAAACCTAAATGCAACACAAACACTAGGCAATAAAGTGAATACTAATATTACGCCGTTCCCCGGCAACGGCGCCAAAAATTTGATGTCTTCTTTTAAATCGTTGTAATTTTGAAAAGATTTTTATATGAAAAACATGTGAAAACCAGACATCAAATAATAAAAACCGGTTCTCACTAGTGGATGAGACCGGGTCGAACTCAGAGAACGGGAATATTTTGTATTCAAGTACACAAATCTAAACTATTCTTTATTGCCGAATTATTGAAATGTAAAAATGTTCAGAAAAGGTAAAAACAACTAACTATTACAACAAATGAATACCCTTCGCAGAGGGCGTAAAGTGCAATATTTACAGACCCAATTAAATTCCTAAATCTAAACTAAAAAGTAAAAAGACTTTATTCTTCGTACTTCGTGTCACGTAATCGCTTCCGCTCCACTCCTGTGCTATCCTGCACAATTCAAAGGAACACGAGCAGTACCAAAGCTAGAACATGAAAGAAATGATAAAAGACATCTAATTGACTAATTACAATTGAAAAACTAATTCTAATTAAATCTACTAAACAATTAACTAATTAGAAAACAATTAACTAACTATTTAGTGGACTAATAACTAATGCTTACTTAACAAAAACAAGAAAATGAACTGAATTTACACTCAACATGAAATCAAAAGAGACTTAAACAAAACATGAATTTACACTGAATTGAAAGAAAACAGAAACAGTAGTTAAAAGTATAAAAAGAAAACTGGAAAAATGTAAAAACAAAACTAAAACTACAACTGGAAAAGAATGAAAAAAAACAATACCAATGAGTAAAAACAGGAAATTAACAATTGCAACAACTGGAAATGACTTGAAATAAAAAATTCAGAAAATCAAAGCTGGAAATAAAGAAAGAAACAAGGAAACAATTAAAAAAAACAGAAAATTACCTAATGTATACAGTAAAACAAACAGGATATTACAAAGGAAAAACGCAGGAAATTCAAAAATTAAAAGCAACAGGAAATTACAGAATTAATCAAATAGGAAATTAAACAAAGAAATCTACGATATGTAAAACAGAAAATTAAGGAATTCACAAACAGGAAATCGTGTACATAAAACTTGAAAAGAAACTAAATATAAAATGACAAAGCATCGATTGAAAAGATAACAAGAAAACAAACAGGGAAACAATTACACACATTTTTTTTATTTTTATTTTATGAAACAAGACACGGCAACTTGAATGAATAACGAAAAAGAATGAAGAATTTGAAAAAAAATAAGAAGAAGTAATCTGAAGAAGAAGAAAAAGAAGAAGATGATGAAGAAAAAAAACAGATCAGAAGAAGAATAAAATCAGAAAATATCGGATTCTATTGACTGTATTTTTTTTTCTTTTTCTCGTTTTACAATTTTTATTTCGTTTTTCACAAAATAAATGGAATAAAAAGAAGAAGAAAATGAAGATCGGAGGAAGAAGAAGAAGAAGAAGAAGAGGAAGAGGAAGAAGAAAAGGAGGAAGAAGAGGAAGATTTTGGAAAAACTTACCGTGAACAGAGGAAGGATTAGGGAAGAAGTGGCGGCCTCCACACCACGCCGTCGCCGGACTGCAGCACCACCACCGCCGGCTGGATTTGAACAGAGCAAGAGGGAGAAGGGGAAGAAGGAGGTCTGAAACCACCGGCGATGGTGGAAAATGGTGAGAAGAGAGAGAAGAGAGGGAAAGAGGGGAAAGGAACAAGGTTCAGCCGGGTGAGGAGACGCCCGATTTTTTCTGCTTTTGGGGTTTTTAAAAACAACATACCGGTTTGTAACAGATTTTTTTTTCAGTTTTTTTTTTAAAAAAAACACAAACCGGTTCCAGCCGGTTTACTATTATTTTTTTCAGTTTTTAAAAATCAAAAACCAAACCGTGTAAACCGGTTTGTTAGAATTTTTTTTTTTTCAAAAAAATTACAAACAAAACTTTATTTTTATTTTTATTTTTATTTAAAAAGAACTCAAAATAAAACTATTCTACTTATTTATATAATATTTTTTTTCTTTTTCTAAAAAAACAAATACTTAAAATGAATATCAAACTATTTTCTCTATATATATATTTTTATTTTTATTTTTAAAAAAAACTAAAACCAACTACAAAAACTAAAATAGGTAAAATAAAACTATTTTTCATGCATTTTCTAATTTTAAATCATTTTAACACATTTACTCAAAAACTAACATAAAATTGGGTTTTTGAAACATTATTTTATAAAATCATGCATATTTAAATGTTAATAAACCCTGAATTATATGCATGATCAAATACCCCCATGCTTATGTTTTGCTAGTCCTCGAGCAAACTAGAAAAATGCAAGAAATCAAACTATCACCTAACTCACTTTCGTAGGAATCACGGTTGCATTTAGCTCATGCAACAAACCCTTTCAACCCCTGGGTTACCCCAGTGGACGAGTAAGGTCTCGTGAGGGTTTGCAGTGATGCTACCCACAAACATCTCTGTCATGTATGCATAATATTACACATCCTCATAAGCAGTAGGTAATTAAAGACTTTATTTTCACAAATATTTCCTGTTATTTCAAAATCAAAATATAATTAGAGTTTTTTATGTACCACCACAGAAAAAGAATTTCTTTCACTTTTCTAAATATCACAGTTATTTATGTTTTATTCTTAGAAAATCCAATAAAAACATATTATTATTTACTTATCCTCACTCATATGTTTTCTACACAGGTTTTCTCAATTACACTTCTAAGCATTGAACTTTTCTTTCTTTTTAAGCTCTTTTCTTTTTTTTCCTTTTTTTTCTTTTTTTTCACGCTTTTTCTTTTTGCGCACTTATTTTTCTCATATAGCTTGCGTGTGGTTTACTTTTATGCCTTGTGCAATGTCAATATCTTCTATACTTTTTCAATACATCCCAAAAGATATCAACTAAGACATAAAAGTGACTTCCTTCATTCACCTTTATAACATGAGAGTCAAATATTTCAACTTGTATCTGTTCTCAGTTACTTAGGATCACAAAGTTTTCCACTCTCCTTTTCGAAAATGGAATTAAAAGTTTCAACTTACATCTAAGTTCCATATACTAAGGATTGTGGAATTATCCAAACAACCTAACACATGCTATATATTTTTTTTCTTTTGAGCTCATTTTTACGCTTTTGTTCATTTGCTTAGTTTTTCAAAAATAGAACTGTGCATATTCATATTTATGATTCAAAATAAATTCTAACATGTATCTATCATCATTTCTTTGAAATCCACATAAACAACCATAATTTTTAAATCTATGTCAGAAAAAATTTTCGTGGGGCTTAAAAGGGCTTAAAAATCCTCTAAAAACATCAGATTTGAAATAACATTCATATAAGTTCAAACTCTTTCTTTAAAAATCTACTTTTCATGAGAGATGTGTAAACATGTGCAAGAACGTAAACAGAAATATCAAGGTGTGCATTCTACACCCTCTCCCATGCTTGAATGACACTGTCCCAGTGGCACTCCCCCATGCTTGAATGAAACTAATTGAATGCCCATGAGAAAAATAAATGAGGGAAAAGAGTAGAATAACCTGACATGAATTAAAAATGCACATTCTATGAATGTAATGAATGCAATGTATACATGACAAAACATGAAACTCATAGAAAAGATAGAAAACGAAAAATAAAACCAAATGAAATCTAGAAATCCTAACAACAAATGTAATACTGTACAGAATATGGGTTGCCTCCCATAAAGCGCTAAGTTTCACGTCCCCAGCCAGACGGATCCCTAGAAAAATCCTTCATCGTCCATGAGATCAATGGACATGAAGTCAGACTCAACCGGGCTCTATGAAGAAAAGAGTGTCATCTGTGACACTACGCACTGTGTTTCCATCCCTTCTATCTCCAAATGTAGCACCATGACTCTCTTGACATGAAGAACGGAGATTAGTCTCATCTGAGAGACTGGACAAGACTCGAGAGTCTAGGACCGACTGAGTACCAATGAATGCAACTTCAGACAAGTGGTGAATATGATCAGACTTGACTTGATCAAGCACCTTCTGCATCTGTACCTCTTGCTTACTAAAAATTGGTGATCCTAAAGGCTGAGAAAATGGGGCTTTATATAAAGACTGTAACAACTGAGGGCCTTGCCCCTTCTGCTGAGGTAATATGGAAATCGACTCGTCAGTAGAAGTGATATGGGGCTCATGAGTCGATTCCTGAGTGGAGTGACACGCCTTCCCATACTGAAAGGATGTAACAGATTTGACTGGCTCATGATGTGAAGTAGGTTGCAAGTCAAATGACATGGAATCCTCTCCCTTGGATGTGACAACAGACTGACTAGATGGGTTCCCCTTGCTTTGCCTACTGAAGGTCTCAACCAACTGTCCCATTTGAGTCTCTAGCTTGGCTATTGACTGCGTATGGGAGCTCAAAACTTGTAATATCCTATCTTGGAAGGATTGACTAAATGAAGGCTCATAAGGATGGGGTTGAGTATAAGCATGTTGGGCTGGGGGATGAACTTGTGGAAAAATGGAATGCGAGTAACCTTGTGAAGGGTTACTGGGTCTATACTGTGTCTGGGAGGGCTGATGGGATGAAAAAATAGACTGGTTTCGCCAACCTGGGTTATATGATGATGTAAATGAATCGGGCATGGGTTTAGCTAAACCTTGGGCAGCATTCACCTGCTCCTGAACGAATTCAGGATATAATGGCGCTGCCGGACAATCTGAAACACAGTGTGCAGGGCTAGCACATAGCTCGCACACTCTTTCTACTGGACTTCTCGAAGAATTGGCTAGGAATTGATCTAACTTCCTAGTCAACTGGTCAACCTTGGTACGCAATTCTAATTCGGACCCAACTTCGGAAATCCCAACTTTCCTAGGACCACTAGACAGAGATGTAGTCCTATCGAGCCGTGAAGACAAGGTATGATGCATCGTATTTTCACTCAAGGTCTCGAATAAAGACCACGCCTCGTCCTCACTCTTGAGCATAAAAGTGCCCCCACAAGACGAATCAACCATTTGACGGTGCTTTTCAGTAAGCCCGTCATAAAAATACTGCACCAACTGCCAACGAGGCACCTGGTGATGGGGACACTTACGGAGAAGATCTTTCAATCTCTCCCAAGACTCGTGAAATTGTTCTCCCTCAATTTGAGAAAAACTGGTTATAGCTTTACGAAACTGATTCGTTTTACTAATTGGGAAATATTTTTTTAAAAATTCTTTTTGCATTCCTTCCCAAGTAGTAATACGAACCGTCTCAAGAGATTTTAACCAGTGCTTGGCTTTATCTTTGAGAGAGAACGGAAACAAAGTTAACCTCATAGCATCTTCTCCAAAATTATTGATTCGCACAGTCGAGCAAATCTCAAGGAATTCGTCGAGATGACGATATGGGTCTTCATTGCTAAGGCCATAAAACGAAGGTAACATTTGAATCACACTGGCCTTAATCTCAAAATGGCTCGCTCCAACATCAGGTCTCGTGATGCAGGAGGCTGGAGTATACGTATTTGGCATGAAGTACTCCCTCAAAGGATGGATCAATTGATGATCGTCAGCCATTGCGTACACCTTAGAGTAGACCGGTGTAGCACACGTCCTAACTGTGGGTTTTCTACCTAACTAACGCACTAAGCGGCCAAACCACGCAAACCACAAAGCGAGTGAACTAAAAACAACACAAAACTAAACAAACACCACGCAGTTACACATAAAAGAGATTATGCATAAGAAATATAAAATCTATGTGTACGGTACCAATCGTACACAGTCACCTCTAAGGTGGTCCTAGTAGGTGGGCTGTGCAGAAAAGTAAGCTCTTCTCTAAGCTATGCACATACGTGGTTCTAAACCTAAATGCAACACAAACACTAGGCAATAAAGTGAATACTAATATTACGCCGTTCCCCGGCAACGACGCCAAAAATTTGATGTCTTCTTTTAAATCGTTGTAATTTTGAAAAGATTTTTATATGAAAAACATGTGAAAACCAGACATCAAATAATAAAAACCGGTTCTCACTAGTGGATGAGACCGGGTCGAACTCAGGGAACGGGAATATTTTGTATTCAAGTACACAAATCTAAACTATTCTTTATTGCCGAATTATTGAAATGTAAAAATGTTCAGAAAAGGTAAAAACAACTAACTATTACAACAAATGAATACCCTTCGCAGAGGGCGTAAAGTGCAATATTTACAGACCCAATTAAATTCCTAAATCTAAACTAAAAAGTAAAAAGACTTTATTCTTCGTACTTCGTGTCACGTAATCGCTTCCGCTCCACTCCTGTGCTATCCTGCACAATTCAAAGGAACACGAGCAGTACCAAAGCTAGAACATGAAAGAAATGATAAAAGACATCTAATTGACTAATTACAATTGAAAAACTAATTCTAATTAAATCTACTAAACAATTAACTAATTAGAAAACAATTAACTAACTATTTAGTGGACTAATAACTAATGCTTACTTAACAAAAACAAGAAAATGAACTGAATTTACACTCAACATGAAATCAAAAGAGACTTAAACAAAACATGAATTTACACTGAATTGAAAGAAAACAGAAACAGTAGTTAAAAGTATAAAAAGAAAACTGGAAAAATGTAAAAACAAAACTAAAACTACAACTGGAAAAGAATGAAAAAAAACAATACCAATGAGTAAAAACAGGAAATTAACAATTGCAACAACTGGAAATGACTTGAAATAAAAAATTCAGAAAATCAAAGCTGGAAATAAAGAAAGAAACAAGGAAACAATTAAAAAAAACAGAAAATTACCTAATGTATACAGTAAAACAAACAGGATATTACAAAGGAAAAACGCAGGAAATTCAAAAATTAAAAGCAACAGGAAATTACAGAATTAATCAAATAGGAAATTAAACAAAGAAATCTACGATATGTAAAACAGAAAATTAAGGAATTCACAAACAGGAAATCGTGTACATAAAACTTGAAAAGAAACTAAATATAAAATGACAAAGCATCGATTGAAAAGATAACAAGAAAACAAACAGGGAAACAATTACACACATTTTTTTTATTTTTATTTTATGAAACAAGACACGGCAACTTGAATGAATAACGAAAAAGAATGAAGAATTTGAAAAAAAATAAGAAGAAGTAATCTGAAGAAGAAGAAAAAGAAGAAGAAGATGAAGAAAAAAAACAGATCAGAAGAAGAATAAAATCAGAAAATATCGGATTCTATTGACTGTATTTTTTTTTCTTTTTCTCGTTTTACAATTTTTATTTCGTTTTTCACAAAATAAATGGAATAAAAAGAAGAAGAAAATGAAGATTGGAGGAAGAAGAAGAAGAAGAAGAAGAAGAAGAAGAAGAAGAAGAAGAAGAAGAGGAAGAAGAAAAGGAGGAAGAAGAGGAAGATTTTAAAAAACTTTCCGTGAACAGAGGAAGGATTAGGGAAGAAGTGGCGGCCTCCACACCACGCCGTCGCCGGCTGGATTTGAACAGAGCAAGAGGGAGAAGGGGAAGAAGGAGGTCAGAAACCACCGGCGATGGTGGAAAATGGTGAGAAGAGAGAGAAGAGAGGGAAAGAGGGGAAAGGAACAAGGTTCAGCCGGGTGAGGAGACGCCCGATTTTTTCTGCTTTTGGGGTTTTTAAAAACAACATACCGGTTTGAACCGGTTTGTAACAGATTTTTTTTTCAGTTTTTTTTTTAAAAAAAAACACAAATCGGTTCCAGCCGGTTTACTATTATTTTTTTCAGTTTTTAAAAATCAAAAACCAAACCGTGTAAACCGGTTTGTTAGAATTTTTTTTTTTCAAAAAAATTACAAACAAAACTTTATTTTTATTTTTATTTTTATTTAAAAAGAACTCAAAATAAAACTATTCTACTTATTTATATAATATTTTTTTTCTTTTTCTAAAAAAACAAATACTTAAAATGAATATCAAACTATTTTCTCTATATATATATTTTTATTTTTATTTTTAAAAAAAACTAAAACCAACTACAAAAACTAAAATAGGTAAAATAAAACTATTTTTCATGCATTTTCTAATTTTAAATCATTTTAGCACATTTACTCAAAAACTAACATAAAATTGGGTTTTTGAAACATTATTTTATAAAATCATGCATATTTAAATGTTAATAAACCCTGAATTATATGCATGATCAACATGTCAACAAACAACTCTCGACTTGCGATGCCGCACATCGAGGGAAAAATGCATAAGTAACACACGAGGTGCCAAACTATACCTTGATCACTTAGATAGGCAAACACATAAGGTCATAACACGAATTCGTACCTCTCTTAGAGGAAATATGCAGGCAGAAATGTATAGAAGCAAACAAGTGCCTATGTATTTCAAAAAGTACGAAACCACACCTCAAATTCATAAACAACTACGCAGAATAATAATCGAAGAATAAAATTGTACATCAAACCATAGGAACGTACAGGCAAGTATATATGCAAGCAATTAAGGGCATAAGTATTGCAAAAAGTGTGAAACCACCTTCAACACACAAGCAAATACGCAAATTAATACTCGAAGAGTAAAATCGTACCTCGACTCGTAAACATGCAGACAAGAATAATAAGCCACGCAAAAGCAATATAAATCTAAGTGCAACTAGCATAGACATTTTAATTATTTCAACTTAATCAGATCTCATTGCCCCTTGTGCGACTTTACCCTACCTCAGAATGTTGTGCAGATGCATACGTCTACGGGTGAGGATGATACGAAGGTTGGGCCACGGAGCGCAAACTGGACTCGTTGCGAACTCTGCAAGAGTGTCAAACATTTAATTATGTTAATCTAATTAATGGTGTAACGAGGCAAGGGTAGGATTAGGCGGCACAGAGTGATCCCTCGACTGCCGACGACAACGGGGCGGCAGAGAAAGAGCCATAGTCAAACATAGCGAGGCGGTAGGGGGCGAGCCCCCTCCGCAGACAGCACTGAAGCGGCAGGGGTCGCACCCCTGCCGACGGCACTGAAGCGGTAGGGGTCGCATCCCTGCCAACAGCAGTGAAATGGCAGGGGCTAGCCCCTGCCGACAGCGGCAGGGATGCAGGGATCGCACCCCTGTCGACAGCAACAAAGCGGCAGGGGTCACACCCCTGCCGACGGCAGCAAAGCGGCAGGGGTCGCACCCCTGCCGACGGCAGCGAATCGGCAGAGGGCTAGCCCCTACCGACAGCAATGAATCGGCAGGGGGATAGCCCCTACCGATAGCAACGAATCAGCAGGGGCTAGCCCCTACCGATAGCAACGAATCGGCAAGGGGCTAGCCCCTGTCGACGGCAGCAAAGCGGCAGGGGGCTAGCCCCTGCCGACAGTACTGAAGCGGCAGGGGTCGCACTTCTGCCGACGGCACTGAAACGGCAGAGGTCGCACCCCTGCCGACGACAGTGAATCGGCAAGGGTCGAGCCCTTGCCGATGACAGCGAATCGGCAGGGGCCGAGCCCCTGCCGTCCGGAAAAAAAAGAAGCAGTTCCAATCATATGTAATCACTTTATATGGGCCTTAACCTTGTAGGCCCACGCAATTTATCTAACAATCTCCCACTTGGGCCATATATGTCAGCTTACAATCACACATCATAACCTTATGAGCTCAAAAACATTGTCTTACCAAATGACATCTCTAACAATCTGGTTTATTGATCATGTCAACATAGAACCAATGTGGTCTTTATTATAAATATCGTAATTTGGCTCATTAATGATCACGTATATTGATATAACCAAATGACGTAGATCAAGTATGGATGTAAAACATGGAAATTACATGTAATGTGATCCAAACATGCATATTTTCAACTGGTCCTTCCTTAATCTTTAGTGAGATCACAATAAATGAGTACAAAATAAAACTGAAACATGGACTTTATACTGAAGTGGTAAAATAAAACTTTATTATATCATAAAACATCCAAAAATAAACTCCCACTAAACCAGCATATCATTAAATGATATAACACCTATTCGAGCAGTATGCTCGTGAAAGACCTTGGGTGGAAAAAATTTTGGTAAATGGATCCACAATCATGGAGTTTGTGCCAATATATTCTATAGATATTTGACCATTCTGCACTCTTTCTTTAACAACAAGAAACTTAATGTCAATATAATTGACTTTGATAAGCTCCTATTGTTGTTGGAATATAGCCCTGCCGAATTAATGTTATAAAATAAATTTAGCGGTCTTTTAATATTATCCAAAATTTTCAGCTTAGTGATAAATATGTGTAACCATATTCCATAATTGAATGCCTCATAATAGGCTACGAAATATGTTGTTATAGTGGAAGAAGCAATGAGTGTCCGCTTGGCACTCCTCCAAGAAATAACTCTCTCGACCAACAGAAAAACATAACCTGACGTGGATCTGTAACTATCTTGGCATCTAATAAAGTCAGAATCAGAATACCCAATGATCTCCAACTGAACTGACTTCTTATATGTGAGCATGTAACATTTTGTTCTTTGTAAGTACTGCATAACCCGTTTCACTACTTTCCAATTATCCATTCTTGAGTTACTAAGATATCTGCTTAACATCCCAACACTATATGTTATATTCGGATATGTACACACTTGAGCATACATAAGACTCCCTATAGCAGATGCATAGGAAATCTTTTCTATATTCTTAACTTTAAATTGGTGTTTGGGATACTGAGCGAGACTGAACTTGTCTCCCTTAGCAATAGGGTTATCATCTACTTTACTATCCTTCATGCCAAACCTATCCAGATTTTTTTGATATAGCTTTTTTACGATAATCCTAGAATACATCAAGAATGATCTTGATGTATTTGGATCCCTAATACAAAAGAGACATCACCAAGATCTTTCATTTCAAATTTCTTTGTCAGAAATCTCTTGGTTTCGTGCACTATGCCTATATCATTACTGGCAAGTAATATGTCATCGATATATAAAACTAGGAAACTATATTTACCTTCACTGAACTTATGGTATATGCATTCATCAACCATATTCATCTCAAATTAAATAAGAGGACAACTTGATGAAATTTATGATATCATTGATGGGAAACCTGCTTGAGTCCATAGATGGATTTCTTTAATTTGCAAACAATTTTCTTTGCATTGTTTGAGACAAAATATTCTTGCTGCACCATATATATTGTCTCAACAATGTCACCATTAAGGAATGTAGTCTTTACATCCATCTGATGCAACTCCAAATCATAATGAGCCACAAGTGCCATCATAATTCTGAAAGAGTCTTTCGTAGAAACTGGAGAAGTAGTCTATATATAGTCAATGCCTACCTTTTGAGTGAACTTTTTTGCAATAAAATGTACCTTATATCTTTCCACATTACCCATTGAATTCCTCTTAATTTTAAATATTCATTTGCAACTAATGATTTTTACACCTTCAGGTAATGGGGCAAGATCCCATACGTCATTGTCTTTCATAGATTTAATCTTCTCATGCATTGCATCAATCTACTTTTGAGAGTTAGAACTTTGTATAACTTGATGAAAGTTGATTAGATCGTCTTTCCTTAAGTCAATATGACCCTCATGTTCTTGGAGAAAAATGATATAATCATCTAGAATTGTCTTTCTCCTCTTTCTAGTGGATTTCTTTAATTACATTTGTTCTTGAGTTACTTGAGGTGTTTCTTGAGATTGTTGAGTTTGTACTTAAAGAGTAAAAGCTTGATTTTGGATAGGAAGATCTAAAGCATTGCCTTGTTTTGGATTTGTTGTAACAATGTCAGGAATAGAAATCTGGTATTTGTCAACAACTGTAGAAAGAGAAGGAAAGTCTTCTTTAAAAGCAATGTCATTTACGTTATCACTCCCCCCAAACTCAACATCCTAAAAAATTAAGTGTTTCTCGTCTCAAAAAATGACTTATCCACAGGGTCATAAAATTTATAACCTCTAGACCTTTTAGAACACCCAACAAAATAGAAGCTAACCGTTTTTTAATCTAGTTTCTTTTCATATGGCCTGTAGGGCCTAGCCTTAGTTGAATATCCCTAAATATGAAAATGCTTTATACAAGGCTTTTTTTTGTCCACATTTTATATGGAGTCTTGGTTACTATTTTAGTTGGTACCATATTTAGTACATAAACTGCAGTCTTTAATGCCTCTCACCAAAGGAACTTTGGTAAGGTAGAATAATAAATCATACTCCTTACCATATCCTTTAAGGTCATGTTTCATCTCTCGGTAACACCAATCATGCTAGAAGTGTCTGACATGGTATACTGAGGGACGATACCACATTCCTCTAGAAATTTAGCAAATGGCCCAAGACGTTGTTCACCTGATCCATCATATATATCATAGTATTCACCACCACTGTCAGATTTGACTATCTTAATCCTTTTGTCAAGTTGGATTTCAACTTCAACCTTAAATGATTTGAACACATCTAAGGACTGAGACTTTTCACGAATTAAATATAGATACCTATAACGAGAATAGTCGTCTATGAACATAATAAAATATTATTGACCATTCCAAGAAGTCGTAGGGAATGACCCACAAATATCTTTATGAATTAGTTCTAAGATGTTTGTTCTTCTTTCAGCACCTATTTTTCTTATGTTTATTCATTTTCTTTTTATACACTCAACACAAACCTGAAAGTTAGTGAAATCAAGATAATCAAGAATTTTACTTGTCATGCGCTTTCCAATTATTTGTTTAGAAATATGACCTAAGTGTTTGTTCTATAATAAAATGGAATTCTCATTTATTAATTTTTGTTTTGTACCATAAGAACTAGAATGCAAGGTTTCATTATATGACGTAATAGTATTAAGTAAATATAGGTTATCAACCACATATAAAGAACCGATCACAATAAGATTTGAATAAAAAATAATTTAAATTAACTATTTTCAAATAAACAAGAATAACCATATTAGTTTAATGCATAAATAAAAACCAAATTCCGTTTAAATGATGACACAATGTATATTTCTTTCAAATCTAAATAACTATCAGTCTTTAATAGTAACCTAAATATCTCTATTGCCTCAACTTTAAGTGATTTGCCATCGCCCACATAGATGAATCTTTCAGCATCAATTGGCATTTGACAACTTAGGCAACCCTGCATAGACACACTTATGTGAGGTTATTGTCAAGTGAGCACTTTCTGTCTTTTCTTACTTCATCATTTTCTCTTCTTGCACACATTGGAAAATTAGCTCATTAAGAGTTCATTTGTCTTTTTGGCAGTTATAATTGACTGTATTGTGCAGGAAGAGATATCAAAACTAAGTGCATCAGCAAGTTCTCAAACAACTCTAACTTTAGTACCTTTAGTTTTGAAGCAAAATGGGACATTTCTATAATGTACTCCCTAATGTTCTATTTACCTTTATACATCATTGAAACAAAACTCGAAAGGAGAGTGTTTGTCTTAACCTTTTCGTTTTTAGCAAAACGCTTTTTGATTTTTTCAAGAAACCTTTTAGCATTAACCTCTTCAGACATAGTACCCCTGAAGGTTTTTGAAATTGCATGTTTCATAATCATAAGACTCATGCGATTTGATCGATCCCATCGCTCATGGTTCTTTTTATCCTTAGTGGAACTCCTATCTATAAGAGCAGGTGGTTGATCATCTCGAAGTGCAAGGTTCAGATTCATGCATCTAAGAATAATTATAACATTCTATTTCCTGTTTTTGAAGTTAGAGTTATTCAAAACATGAATCAAATTTATATTGGCAGATATCGTAGAAGCAAAGGTATTAACTGAATAAAAAACAAAATAAGATCACATTTAATATACAAATTCATCTGCATTAACATAAATAAACATATTTAAATTATGGTGAACCTCATCACAAGATACCCAGCACAACATTGACATTTAGTCTTTGGACAAAAATGTCAACTTGTAAGTGGTACTCACATCACTGTAATCAAACATAGACAATTAATCATATCAAACAATGAGCATTTGTTTGGACTGAGTCGTTGTTCACATGAAAAACTTGATAATCATCACATATTTATTACTGAAAAAATATATATTTAGCCTTAGCCAAATAGTAATCTTCCTTTGAGCTAATCACTATTCGCATGGAACCCAAATATATAAACATCTCAATATTCCAAACAAGTTAATTTTCATAAGAGAGGTTGTTTTGGTAACATATTGTTTTAATCAACTCAATTAGAATATCAGACCATTATTTTGAAAAGAATACCATAATTCAAATATGTCAATACCTGCATATAAAAAAAAATATGATCATAATCCATATAGGGTCGAAAAGTAACCGAAGTCAACCCTCTAAGGGGTCCTAAAATGCATACTTAATGACTCTGAATTCAATAATAAAAGTCTTTATATTTTTTTACATTTTTTTATTATAAATTTCAATGCACATGCAAGTGTCCGGCCCATGGGATCAAACCATACTCATCAGCAGGTCAAAACAAGCCCGACCCATCACAGGTCATTCCCCAACACCACAGCTGAGTACAGGGCATGGGCTAATGGGTTGGGTCTTACCAAACTCGATGCACAAAGGCACCACCCAACCCGGTTCAGTCCTCACAATTTAATGGGGACCAAACCGGGTCAAGCGCTCTCTGAAAGAAACCGAAGTCGGCCCAGCGCCCAGCTAGAGGCCAAAACCGGCTTGAGTTGCGAGTGGATGCTGAACTCGCCATGGTTGAGGGTCGAACCAGTCCAAGGCTCGATTGGCTGGAGGTCAAACTGGCCCTGGTTCAGTCAGCTGTAGGCCAAACTGAAACCAGGCCTAATGGCTTAATCGGCTCAGCCAGCTGAATCGATTGAATGCCAAACCTGCCCGGGTCGCCAGATCAACTCAAGCCTGATTCAGCCCTATACAGGGATACACCCACTAAAAGCTAAGTCGTTGAATCGGCTGAATACCGAATCAGCCTCGACCCACGCAACATCGCTTGAAGGCCGAGCGTGAACAACATCTCGACTGTCGTCGACCCCGAAATGACTGATGACAGACGACGACTGATCCATGCTGAGTGTCGCTGAAACTAATCCTTGCTATCGTTGGCCCCAAACCTTTCGACGACGATGCCGGACTTTGCCCTGAATGTCATCGACTCATCTGGTCTGAATGGGCGTTTGCCCTCCTGCCATTTGGCGATCTCAGAAGGGCTTACCCCTAGTTGGCGACAATCTAGCACAAACGAGAAGGGAGACCGGATCCCTCTGTCTGATGGTCTAAAAATGACACTTTCCCCCTTGTTTGATCCGGCAAATAGAGAAAAAAGGGGGGAGGGCCCTCTTTAACTGTTTTTGTTGAGGATGATTCAGAACCCTCTAACGTATAGAAAAAACAGCGATACAATGCGAATCGGCAACGATGCTGACATTGGTTTTGAACGTGATTATGAAGCTTGTTTTGCAATTTGAGTTGAGATTTAAAACGAGTTAACGAAGACAATAAATGGTAGGTCCTGTCTGGCAGTCTCCACATAACCAAAGGCCCATACACAAAATTCAGAAATGTGCGGTAGATTGTTTAAAACAAGAACAAAAATGTGGCCTCTAAATGAAAATTTTGTACCAGCCTAACGAACAGCATCATTCCCCACATAGAGAAACGTGATATATGCACAGACAGACACACAGACAACTGCACGATACGTCCAGTGTAATCATATCAAATAAGTATAATTAATTATATATAGCGCAAGCGCTGATCAAGTAACAACCAAAGCAACTGCATACAAATTCCCTCCCCTATGGTCCTACAAACAAACCACCGCCCTCCCTCCCCTTTATAAGCTTTAAGTAGACTATTAAACCACAACAAAAAGCAACTGCATACAAATTCCAAGAAACATTCATCATTTTCATCATCTTTATATTTATTTATTTTGCAAGGGGAGAGAAAGAAGGAAGGGTTGGTGGATGTTCCTGTCCTTGTAGTTGTAGGGCACTTTATGCCACCCTTTTGGGCCAACCAAAAAACGCAGTAGGGTAGGTTCCCGATGCAAAGGCACGGGGCTCACATGAGGGAACAGGCGTTGACGTTGTCATCGCAGAACATGGTGCTGACCTTGTCGTCGGGGCGGTAGACGGAATGGATGAGGCCTTGGCGGTCGCCGTCGTTGTAGCCGTGGCGCCAGTAGTTGTACGTCTCCCTGTAGGCCTTGTCGTCGTAGAAGTAGTCCTTCTCCCCGGTGAAGAAGAGTGGCAGGTTGGGGTTGGGCCAGAACTCCGCCTTCTTGCCACTTCTCCTCACCGCCTTCAGCACCTTGTTCCGGTCCACGTACCCCGTCACCGTCACCTTCTCCAGCGGCAGATCCACCTCCACGCTGTCCACCCCTGTCCCGTTGTCCCCAAGTTTGCCAGAAGGAGAATGGAAATGAAAAACGTTTCAGAGACAAAAACAACGTGTGAAACAGGAGTGAAAAAACAGAGTAGGATACGACTGGCAAATGCATGGAATAAGAGAAAAAAAAAAGCCTTAATGAGGTAATAAATTAATAAAACCAAACGTGAGAAAGATGTATCCGGCTAAAGGGAAACATGTTTACCAAATATGGGAAACGGGTTTCCCATAGTATGAAAGCCACGTTTCCCACAATTTTTTTGGTGTTTATCAAATGTTTTGAAAACGCAGTATTTTCCATTCCAAAATCGATTTCCCAGGAAACGAAACGGATTTCCCATTCTCTTATAGCCTTTTCAGTAACCCCCGTAGTTCGGATGTTGGTATTGTTGAGTCCAAAATGTATCTCTGATACGATTATTCAAATTCGGAATTCGGATGAGAGAGAGAGCAATTTACGGAAGCAAGTGGTGGGATTCAAATGTTATCATAACATTTGGATTAGTTTCAGATTCGGTTCCAGTGTTGCAACATATATATCCATATGCGGATTTTGACTTCTTGCTTAAAATTCAGAATCAGATTTACTTTGGTCTGGCCATTGAGATGTGGGTGCCATTAGACCCGATCCAATGTCCAAGCCAAGCCTGATAATTTGTTGTGTACAAGAGTGGTTTTGGGCCTTTGGCTTTTAACTGCAGGGTGACCCAGATCCAGTTCTATTGCCTTTTCCCTTTTTGCTTTCTGGTGAAAGTATGGTTGACGACTGAAACCATATACAACTTGGCTAGCTTCTGCAACCCTGTGTATGATGCAGTCAGTCATCGGACCCTGCCACCTATGGTCTAATAAGATCCACACCCGATCAAAGACACTCAACGGGTAGGGTTAGGTTCGGACCCAGGTGGAATCACACTTGGATCAGATTTTTGGGTATAGTACACTCTGGTATAATTGTGTTTACTATAAGAGAAACCGTACCCTGACCCGATAAGAACATCATGAGCCAGATCCCGACCATACCTGGTAAAATAATATTTCTTATCAATTTTACATTGAAAATTTGCTTCGGGTCAGGCATGGGTCTGGTATAAAATTTCACAAACTATATCCGGGTGCATGTATTAATCGGACCTTCAAGTCTGGATTGGGTCTTCTTATTTGTCACCATCTATACCCGGACCCTATAGGGTTTGCTCAAGTCGGGTCGGATCGGGTCGGATCCGGGTTAAACAGGATAAGACAGGGCGGGGCCCGTTTTACCCCTCGTCCACTGCCGTCCCTAATAATGTGTGTGTGTGGGGGTGGTGGGGGTTAAGAAAACGACTAAACAATCCTTGTGCTGTCTAGTAAATCAAGTAAATGAAGACCTCTGCCGAGAACGTGGGATTGCTTTTATCGGAGCAGAGTAGCCTGAGACAGCTGATGAATGATGATGTCTAGGGAGCATGGACAAGTATGGTGAGCATGATGGGGCTTAGAATTCTGAAATATTTGAAAGCACCCACGAATGACTTCGTTTCCAATACTACTGTATTCTTTGCAGTGATAAGAAAGACAACTACTCTCTCTCTCTCTCTCTCTCTCTCTCTATATATATATATATATATATAGAGAGAGAGAGAGAGAGTCTTTTGTAGTTCAACATAGGGTGATATACTTTCTTTTGTAGTTCATAAGTGTTTAGCATGGATTATGTTTTAAGAAATTCAATCATGTTTATCATACCCTCGAAGGGGTTGGCGTAGCGGGGTGAGGGCATTGGCTGCTAGACGGCAATCAAGGCTAGAGTTTCATAGGCGTGCTTCTCTGCGCAAGCCAATGCATAGCATAGGCCCCGTCCCGGCAGGACCATCATAGGTATGCCAGGCTGAGGCTGAGCCAGATGCTACCAGGTCTTCGTGTTATGTTTATCATGCCAAAAGATTTATATTTAAAACACAAAAGAAAGGGGTGGAGGTGAAGCGAAGGAGTGTGGTGAGGAAAAGGTTAGCCAAACATGGACCAAGATGAGGGATAGTCTCCCTTAAAGGCCTAAAAAGGGTCCTTTTCCTCTAGAAAGTTGACCATGCCTGGGTTCCTTTTTCCCTCTACGTTCCTTTATTATTATTCTTCGAATCTTAGAGAGAGAGAGAGAGAGAGAGCTTACCTCTAAGTTTCACGATCGCGTTTTTTACCATCCTTTCGCATCCCTCGCAACACATCCTCACTTTGAGCTCCACTGTCTGCAAACAACAGAAAAAAATAATAGAGGTTTCAGAGAGAGGGAGTTCATTTTATAAACAAAAGGAGAAGTATATCAAAGAGGAAGAAGAGTAAGATAAGCAAAGAAGCAATATTAGGAAGTGATGGGAATGAACCTGGAGGGAAAGGGGTCGTCCCTTAGTCATGCTGAAGCTTCGGTGGCGGAAGAATGAGTGATCGAAGGTCGAAAGCAAAGAGTCCAACGTTCTCTCTATCAAGGTAGCCATGGATCTCTGTGCTTATATATCGATTAAAAAACGGGGCAACAAGAAGAAGATGAAGAGAGAGAGAGAGAGAGATGGGGATGGCTGATGACTAAGATATTCTTCTTCTCAAAAGGGGCATCGCTTCCATCCTATAAATCTACTTATTTCTATTCATTATATGGTTGTTTATGTTCAATGTTCCAACACTGTGGATACTCCTTGAGGACGTTTGTTACCCCTTTTTACTTTTTCTCGAGCTAGCTGCTTCTGCTGCTGCTGCCACTTTCCCAAAGTGGACCTTAACTCTTTGTCAAGGACAGCATGCCCAATTCACACTTTACAAGGCCACAATGACCCACGAACTCATCTCTAGTCAGGCCATAGGCCATGTTTCCAGTATCGACCATCTTGCAAAGTTATAGTTTTGGGTGTAGGCTTTGACCAAGTTGTTGGTTGTGGTTAAAACCCTAAGAAAGTGTTTTAGAGTGGATAAACTTGATCAACCTATTCAATATCGTTATTGTTTGCAAGGAAAATCTCATGATAGCTTTTTAAAAAAATTGTTTTTTTAAAGAAAAACTCAAAGTACACAATTTTAAAATTGGTGATATTTTGAAAACATTGTACTCTTCAAGAGTGAAATCTGTTTTTAAAGCTTCATGATATTGAATCAAAATATTTCTGATGTTTGCTAAATAGGTCACAAACTCCCAATAACCAAGTCTTTAAAACTCTCTAGTCAGTGTATGCGTGCTAGGTGCACATTGTGACAGCAAAATAAAGAGTATTGGTGGACATGTTTTTGAACCATGATTGGAGGTAGTAGGAATTAGACCCAAATAATTTGGTCAAGGGTGTTTTTCGCCATATCACATTGACAAGAGTCTTGATGGCCATTTTTTAAAATCATGATACACTTGTAATAGACATGATGATGAAATGGTATCTAAAACCCTTGCATTAATGCCTCACTTATGGCCCAACTGGCCCACAGAAGCGTGGGTAAACATAATCTGCAGGCGAATGACCTTGTGTGTAAATGCATGTGCACAGAGAATGCCCTAAAAAATCCTTCCACATTCTCCATGCAGTTCTTATACCACCATCACATTTCTACAAAGTGATTCCATGATGCTAACAGTAGGTCTTAAAGGGTATTTTTTTATGTGATCATATAAAATGCAGCGCCGCTGCATCATGCATGTACCACACAGCCACCCATCTTGGCATTTCTCCAGATGGGAATGTTGAGATGGGCGGCTGCCATTGGCTGTCAGCGGCTCTGGATAAAAAATGCCCACTTTATTTCAGAAAAGGGAGCAAACCCTCTTTGTAAAAAGGAAAAAGAGAAGAAGAAAAAATCCCAAAAGGATGAATTGGGTTTGAAAATTCATGTGTGGAGAGGGTTTTGATGCCTTACAAAAGAACCTCTTTTGGGACGACCCACTAACCCTAGCATCTCTCACTCCCCAAGTTTCCACCTCTAGCCACCCATGGGGCCAAGACCCACGTACTTTTTTCCTTTCATTTTAATATTTAAAGATGTCTAATAGTAGTATTAACATTTATAAAATTCAGACTAAAAAAAAAATTGTATAATAAAAACAATAATATTAGAAAATGAATATCTTATGTGCATCTTTTGAGAAGTCTTTAAGGAAAAGCAGCAGGGTGAGCAGTCCATGTTATCAGCTAAAAATCAGGGTCGTGCAAGTCTTGTCTTTCTGATCCATCGACCTCAGCCTAAATGGGGTGATGTGCTTCCTTAAACGGGGGTATTAGTTCAAGAACCATTCCAAAATTCATCTCATTCCAATATACTTTAGGGATCATGTTGACAGACTGGTTCTTGTGTTTTACTGTTTTACGCAATGATGCTATAATAGAAGGGGCAGCTCACTGTCCGTCCATGCCTAGCTGTGAAATGGGTCCGAACAACCTAGACATGATACGGTCCAAAATGTAAAGTTGGTACAAGCTAACAGTGGAACCAAAGAGCAAACCCACCTGCCACCGAGGTGGTATCCCATGCTGTAAGCGGGGTCCTGTGCCAAGCTGAAGGCCCAGGTTCCTCTGCCACATAGGGCTTAAGAGATATCTGGTAGGGGTCTGCCTAACCCCAGCTTGCCTTTTAAAAAAAAAAAAGAGCAAACCCACCTTCTGTACTCTCCTCGTGTGTCAGCTGAAGATAGTTTCGTGTTGGCTTCGATCATGCGGCAAGTGATGCACACACCGGGTATCGAATTCATGACATTCTTCAACTTGAACACCTTAAGCTGACCTGCCTAGTGAGCTGTGAGGAGCCCTTGTGCAGAAACTCCTGACAAATATTACTACAACAAATGTCAACTAGACCAACGGGCTCAGCTTGTTTGGTAGGAGCAGCTAGTGTATGTCACCTTGTGTTGGGACGTTGCAGGTTTAGAACCCAATGGTATAGATGTATAAACTGGTAGGGGTCTGCCTAAACCCAGCTAGAGTTTTAAAAAACAAAAAATACAAATCTTAACTAGAGGTATAAATGTAGGGACACACCTGTCCAGGTGGCCCGAGTGATAGCAAACCTGGGGAGAAAGTACTGACCCCTTTCGGCTCTTACCGGGTGTGTGGGTGCCTTCCACTGGTAGGTTCTGTTGGATCGTTTTTCGGATTGCGCAATTTCACAATCAACATCATGACATAAAGTAGAAAATACAGCAGTATTGAAATCATGATTGAGAGTCGATCGAAACAAGAACAGGGAGCAAGCATGACGTTTTTCGCATAAAACCAAAATTCAGACAACAGCATATGCACAAACAGATGCACATAACATAATAAAAACAAGAAAAACATGTTAATACTGTGTAAAAGGCTAAGGCGTACGAAAGTACTCTCTTTAGAGAAGATTCGCTCCCACATACAGTGCAAACAGGGTCCGGTGTTCTTCTCTCATGATACAATAGCCTCGACGATTAGAACGGTGCACTCCGACGGATCGTCCTTTTAAAACAACCTCTACGAACTGATGTTGCAGAAAAAGCCCTTTCGAGATAACTCAGGAGAGAGAGAGAGCAACAGGGAAAGAGAAAACCGCAGAGCTTTTCTTCCTCAGGATTATGCGTAAAGCACATGTTATGTTCTACAAGTCACCCCAACCCTAACCACACTTTTATAACCCACGAACGGTTATAAAGCGTGGAAGGAACCCGTTACGAAATCCGAGAAGACGTGACCCATTAACGGAAATCAAAGAGTCGAGATCCGTTAACAGAATCCGAAGAGCCATAACGGGTACGGACTACGATGAGTCATGACCCGTTATCATTTCTCATAACCTGTTAAAGAATCTAAATATCTACAGAAACTTTGAGCAAAAAGATATTTTGGTCTTGATTGGATATGGCCCTAAAGGACCAATTACCCGAACCCGAGCCCGACCCACAACAAACTCAAACACCGTCAATATGGGACTATTTCACGTCATCAAAACCAAGCTTTACCAAAACAGCCCACGTTTCTTCTTTTTAATTCTCTCTCCCACCCTTCTTGCACCTAACAGGTTCTGTAAGACCTTCAGTGTCCATAACCCCACCCCGCAGATTACTCGCTTCGACAAAAAACTTCATCATAAAAAAAGATATAAATGTGAGGGAGTGGGCACTTTTGAAAAATACAACAGGGTTGGTTACCGATTAAGACCATAGATCTACTTCAAAACGAAATGGTTAACCAGTTTCTGCCACACTATTCTTTATCACTTCCAGAGAAGAGGAGACTCGTGTTTATAATTTTTGTGCTTTTCTGTATACAAAAATTTGAAAACTCTATCCCTCTCTTTTAGACATAAAAGCAGAATTTGAGATCAGGTTTCAATGTGATTGCACACCTTAAGTGTGCTGCTGCATTTCATCACCCATCATGTGCTGTTGGGATCCACAGCTGATAGGCTGTATCTCAAAAGATGGTAGGTGATAAGGTGCAGCAGCACATTAAAAGTGTGCAATCGCATTGCACCTGATCCTCCCTCCAAAAACAAGGATGATGCCCCCACTCGTTTACGCGATGGGCAGCTGGGTTTGGAATTTGGACTGACACAATAAACAAGCTAAACCAGACCTGCTTAGTAAAAGGATTGGGTTTTGAGTAAGGGTAAAGAGCCACTTCAATGGAGCCTAGCCCGGCAAGACCCGATAGTTATTGGGTTTCAAAGGGCTCGACCCGAACCCAGCCCAATAATTCCCCGGCTGAGCCCAAAACAATAACGGCAGGATCAAGCTTTCAACGGGTCACGGCCCCGGTCAGGCTGGCCTGATGTCCATCCCTGCATGCCCACACGCACACACAGCCACTTTTTGTTTCTTTTACTCTTGAAATTATCAGATTGTGTTTTTTTTTTTTACACAAACTTTAGACGATAATCAAGTTCAATATGCAACTTAGAATTATTAATAATTGGTGAACATGCATGGCCCTACTTCTTGCAATTCTAAATATGCACTCAACAAACATAACATGAAACAGACAATCAAAAGTGGCGTTAAATCGAGTAGTGATTCTTCGAGAGAATATAATTTGATAGTGTAAGTGGCCTTTCTGGAAACAAGGCCCCTTGTTCCCCACTTTCCAAGAGAATTTTTCATAAATAAAAAAGGGAAAAAGTAAAACGCGTAAGAGTACCAGATGCTATGCCCAAACATTTTTTTTCCAAGCTTATATCTTGTCCATTCCTATTAAAAACCGAAAATTTTACTTTTGCGTGTAAACCATTAAAAAACAAATTGCGTTGGAGAAAGAGAGAGAGACTCTAAAATCTCTTTTGTTGATAAGAACATGATTAGAAAGCATTATACAGTCAATGTTCCTTACAGAGACAAAAACATGAGATGTAAGGATAAAATACCTTTGTATTCCCTAAAAATATTCTTAGTGATCAGGTTTTCGGTTTTTTTCTTTTCTTTTTATGAGTACTTTTATGATCTGCCTGATGACACCAGTAGTAGAGGAGCAGAGCGGGCTACGTTAGGGGGCATTTTTTTTTCATGCCCTTTCTTATGAACGACATTTGTTTCATTCTCTTTCCTATGAAAAAGGCTCTCTTTCATAGGAAAGGGAACCACTTTCTTAAAGAGGGTATTAAGCAAATATCTTCATGAGAAATATGTAATGAACCCATAGTAAGTGCAAAAAAGGTGTCTTAGTTCACACTTTTCCCTGGGAAAGCACTTTCCTTCTTAGTACCTTTTAAAGGAAAGTGGCTTCCTTTGAGTGAGGGTGTGAAGAAAGACATTGAATAGAAAGCGGACATGCTGTTCACTGGCTAGATCGGACTGTCTCTACCTTTGTCACTCTGCTTATAAGGAAGCTTGAAAGAGGGAATTCTCTGATCTGATCTATGATCTTGAAAAGAAAGAGAGACTTTTTTTTATTACGCGCATTGGAGCTGAAAAAGGCTATTCATAAACTTAAATAGCCTTGATTCTTACCGCTCCGTGGGGACAGTTAGACTTAACTATTTATTTGATTTACATACTAAAGATATCCCAATAGGAACTGAACTAAGGCTTTTAACTAGCAATTTTCTTTCTCTTCACTCGAGTACTTCTATGTGTTGCTTCCCGTAACTCGCTATAAAAGGAAGAAGACCTTAAAAGTGCACTCAGATTCGGTAGCAAAAAGCAGCAAAGATGAAGACGCCGGAGCGACGACGAATGAAAGGAGGGACAGACAGCCCATTCCAACTGATGAGAGGAGCGCAGGATGGTTGAGTCTTTGCTAGCTTTATACTGATATCTACCAAGCATCCCAATAACAAATGTGATATATGGTCGTATGCAGGTTTGCGCGTATTACAAACTCTCAACTGCCGAAGCATACGAGACCCTTGTCATCTGAGCCTTTTCATGATCAACATGAGGACAATCCTTTAGGCTTAATTTATTCCATTTTACTATGGGTGTAGATCTTGGAGAGCAATTCTCCATCCCCCGTATCTTTTAAGTACTTTAAGGATATAGGATTTTTTAGAGAGATCGAGTACACCCTTAGTTCTATCACGACAGATCGCAATTTCATAGACATAAGTAGCCTCACTCATGTCCTTCATAAAAAAATGAGATGAAAAAATTTCTTTTGTCTCATGTAGCATACTCAAATCATTAGTCGCAAGAAAAATGTCATCAACATATAAAACCAGAATTATGAACTTACTCTCAGTAACCTTAAGGTATATGCATTGATCAACAATGTTTTCAGTGAATACAAAGTTCAAAATCACCTGATTGAACCTTTTATGCCACTGGCGGGAGGCTTGTTTAAGTTCATAAATTGATTTCTTCAATTTGCAAACTAAGTTAATTGAGTCATCTACAATGAAACTAGGAGGTTGTTGCATATATACCTCCTCTTTCGGAAATTAAGGGAAGTTATTTTCATATCCATTTGATGTATCTCTAAATCAAAATGAGCTACGGGGGGCATGATTATTCTAAATGATTTCTTAGTTGAAACAAAAGAAAATATCTCATTAAAATCAATGCCTTATATCTGTGTTAATCCCTTTGTAATGAGCTTAGTCTTGTACATCTTCACTCATCCTTTGGCGCTTGTTTTGGTCTTAAAGACCCACTTACAACCAATAAGTCTTACTCCATCAGGTCAATGTACAAGATCTCATACTTAGTTCTTTGCCATAGAGTCAAGCTCTTCTTTCATAACACTGATCCAATGTATTGATCTTTCACTTTCAATGGCTTCTATAAAGGTTAAGGGATCATCATCAATGTTTATGAAATCATTGAGCTCATATAAATACTTCATATAATTTGAATTGATAGCAAATTTCTTGGTCCTCGTAAACCTCCATACAAGTGCTTCAGGTGGTTTAAATTTAACATATGTATCATATTGTTGTTGTATATCCTTATCAACAACTTGTTCTACTTGAGATTGTTGTTCATTGATTGGATTTTTCCTAACATCATCCAAAGGAACATTGATCAAGAAAAATTGGTATTTTCCTTCACAGATTTGCAAACTAAATCCTGTAATTTCTCAAATACAAGACTTTGAGATGCATCTATCCCAATAAAACTATTTTTAAGATATCTTACTTTATGTATTTTAATTATTTATGGTGTATGAGATAGACAATAAAACTTAAAGCCATTTTATCTTTCTGGATAGCAATACAAAATTCACTAGTCGTCCTGGAATCAAAGGCTTTTATATGTAGGTTATACAATTTAGCTTTAGTTGAACATCCTCACATGCGCATATATGACAAAGAAGGTTTTCTACCAATCCATAATTTATAAGGAGACATTTGGATAGCCTTTGTAGAAATCTTGTTTAATATGTGCAATATTGTCTTAAGAGCTTCAATCTATAAGGTTAAGGGAAGGTTTAAGTGATTTAACATCATTCGAATAATTTTCTTAAGCATACAATTTCTCCTTTTAGGTACACCATTCTGGTAAGTCCTACCATACATGGTGTATTGATGTACAATGTATTCTTCTTTTAGAAACTGCACTAATAGCCCTTCCTTTTGTTTTATCTCAATAAAATGACCACAATATCTGCTACCTCTATTAGACTTAACCACTTTTATAACTTCATTTGTTTTTTCTTGAAGTCTTTAAAAACCTGAAAAACTTTTGATTTCTCAAATAACAAGTAGAGATACATATACCGTGAATAATCATCTATAGAGGTGACAAAATATTTTTCACCTGTGTAACATGAGAAAAATAGCTCGCACACATCTGTATGTATAATCTCTAATTTTCTATTATTGTGTTTGACATCTTTCTTATATGTGTTGGACTGCTTAGATTTTATGCAGTCAACACATGGTTATATATATGTTAAGTTAAGAAATCCAAGAATTTCTTCATTAACGAGTCTTTGGACTCTCTCTTTCGATATGTGTCTTAACTTTTGATTCCAAAGCAAATAGGATTGATTATCCTTTAGACCACATTTATTATCAGTCATTGTATTATCAACAGAGTGAGATTCTCAGGTTTGGAGTTTGATTTTCAAACAATACATACCATCACACACATGCAGAACCAACATGAATAGAAATTTTAACAATAATAAACTTAAAGTTTTTAAAATTAAATGCAAAACAAAACTTATCAAGTTTTGAAATAGAATTGAAGTTTCAACTATAAGATAGAATATAAAATGTATCAACTAAATTCAAAATGAATACAGACTCCAACATAACTCTGCAGGTCCCAATGTTCTTGACATGTGAAAGTATCTTGTTCTCTAAGAAAATACTTTTTTCATGCTCTTTTGGTTTTTTTTTTGTTCAAAAATGCTTGCAAAGAGTTGACAATATGCACCTTGGCACCAGAATAAATCCACCAATTATGCAATAGAACATGGATTAAATTGTACTCATGAGAAATAAATGACTCGTTACTTTTTTTCTCAAGTCATTTCTTATACTCCAGGCAATCCATCTTTTTATGTTCTTTCTTAAAGAATAAGCATTTTATAGAAGAACCTCCTGCCTGGGATTTAGCATTGACCTAAGAGTTAAAACTCTCCCTAAATGTCTTCTTGTTTTTCTTTTTTAAGGAACCTTCCTTTGCCCCCGACCTATATTTTCTTTGGTGAGAAGTCATATGTGCACTTTGCACTTTTTCACTCTTTAGTCTTTCTTCTTCTTCAATACACTTAGTTAAGAGATCATTAAAGGACTACTCATCATTATCTGTATTGTAATAAATTGTGAACACCTCAAATTTTTCAAAGATTTACAAAATGACCCTTTTGCCCCTGATTCCATTTTTTGAGAAAATCAAAACAACTTCAAAGCTAAATTTCAGTCATTCTTCAGATTTTCTGAATTAAGTTCCATATTAATGTATTTAAAATCGATTCCGGATCCGGATCCAGTGTTTCAAATCCATATATTTTTTTTTTAAATCCGGATCCAAACCCATTTCTGAAGAAATTTTCTCAAAATGACTTTAAAATTCTCAAAAAAAATTCCTTTGGTAAATACTTTTACAAAAACACAAAAAATTAGTTTTAAATTTATGTTTTCTCGTGAATTTTAGGGATTCTATTCTAAAAATACAAAAAAATAGAAAAATAACATAAAAAACCTAAAAAAATCAAGAAAAGTTACAAGAAAACGAGTGACTTTCGAACTTTTTGAGATATTTTTAAAAACAATTTTTCTGAAAACCTCAGTTTCATAACCATTTTTCAAAAAGTTCCCTAAAAAGGAAGCCTCCTTTTGGAAAAAGCAGAGAATTCCTAACGAACCCTTCCCGCGCATGCTCTCTCTTAATGCACCACCGTTGATCTTCCAACAGCCTCCCCTCTCTCTCAGCCTTCTATCCTGAACAAACCCACTCTCGAACTCTCCATTCTCTCTTTAAAAGGAGGCATCGACTCCATCCCGAGGATCATCGATCATCTCCTTATCTTCTGAGGCATACATTCCTTTTTGACGAATACTGATAAACCATCGAGTTCTCTCTGCAAAAAAAAATCCATTAAACTCATCTTCTTTCTGAACATCTCATATAGCCCATCTTCAGACCGGAAGTCCCCCTTGAGCATCGATCTTTACTGGAATATTTCAGAGGACAACTCACCTTCAGAGGTCGACCAGTTTGAAATCCTAGCAAATCCTAGGTAAGCACCTTCTTATTCCTTCATCAATATGATTTCCCTTGATTTTCTTATTTCTCATCCTGTTTTTTTTTTAGGCACCCTTGATAATATCGATTTGCTTACTGTAAATCGATTTATCTATGTGCAATATCATGGGAATTTCCATATTCCTACATTTTCCCCTTGATTTTCTGAAAATTTATTTTGATTTTCCCTCAATTTCTGTGAATCTGAATGTATATTTACGCTGTTCAAATCCATCGGAGCTCCGATCTAATTCTTGTTCTCCAGAATAGTGTCTATAATAGATTATGAATCAATTTACATTCACGCTGAAATCCGTTTCAAATCTCTCTTCTTACTGTCGTCATGCATTTTCCTTTGATCTCTTTCTCCTATATTAGCCTAATTTTGGGGTCACTTTCCCATTTATCATTTGCCTAGATCATCATCCCTTTTTTTTTTTAGCATTTCGACTGATACGTGTATTCTGGGAAGATGGTGGTGGCATCGAACAAAACCTCTGAGAGGTGGTGTTATAACGGCAGACTCTCAAGATGTTTGTTGAGATAAATGTGGGATTCACCATTTGGTTGAATCAAGTTCATAACTGATAACCATGAATGACCTCCACGTAGAAATTTGCTGAGGGTCTTCAGCCTACATTCGTCTGGCTCAAATAATAATGGTGGTGTTAATGTGCTGGATTCAGAATTTGGCGGTTCAAGATCTCCGAAGGGTGACACTGTTAAAAAAAAAAAAAAAAGAGGAAAAATATAAATAATAAATCTGCAGGTTTGAAAGGGATTGCTGAAAACTTTTTCATGGTAAGGGGTAGGTATCAGGTAAATCATTGACTCGCTTTTGGCTCCTTATATTTGGAATTCAGTACAGAGTTTATGTCTCTGCAATGTATTGCATGATCTGTCCCTATATATTTCTTTTATATATATATATATATATATATATATATATATATATATATATATATAAATAATCGACTGCTATTTGGCTCTCTGATGTTCTTTTTTTCTTTTGATAGCCATGATCGGCTGCTATAGTCAAATTTCTTTTACTTATCCTATTCTGATATCAGATTTACCTTCATCATATCTCCATTTTTTTTTTCTCTGAGTTAATTCTGGCCATCCCCACGCTGTCCTCGCCATTTGCATCCCCTGCTTCGAGCAAGATCACCAAAATCACTTCCCAGAACTTGATGTTGGACAATGAACTGTCATCGTCCTTCGTTGAGGCTGCATTTGCAATATACCTTAGCCCCAAAGATCCAGTTGGATTGTTCACAAATAACAAATTTTGGAGGTATCGGGTACGGCATGGACAGGGATCTCACGTTAATAATCTGCAGCACCAGCACCAACCTCCATGGTTATTACAGGAAGCATGAACATCAAATCAGAGCATATCGATTGGGTCTTTGATAATGTTTAGCACAACATCTGACTTTTATGTTAGGATGGTGCCATTCAATTAAGTGTTTTAATAACTTTTGATGTTTTCAGTACTCCCTGCAAACGTGAGATTAAGAAATCAGAATTGTCAGCAGCGGTGGATTTGAAATAGCCTCCAGCGAACCAACCCCTCCATCTCCAGTAAGTTGTCAGGAGAAGAGAAACCAGAAGGATTTCTAGTAATATTCATGACTTTCTTTTTTTTTTTGTTTCTCAAGAAAACCATTTGATGGAAGAACATCAATCCCATGACTAAAACTTAGGCCTACTCCAAGAAATTCCTTGGCTCTTTTATTTGCATCTTCTGTTGAGAATCTTTCACTTAATATGCAATTTTCCAGGCATCAGTCCCCTAGGCCTCCCAATTCCATATGTGAGTTTGATCCATTGTACATATCACTGGCACTCATATTTTCATTTTTTTTTAGGCAATTCTTTATCCTGCATACAGCAGTTGCACACTGCTATCAGTCATTCATCATCTCCATTACATTCCCTGCCCATTTCATTAGTATCATCTGTCATTTGATTTCAATCTTATGTGTTTTGATTTGAGTCCTTAGGTTTAATTTGCATTTCTTGACGAATCCGGTTCATTTTTTTCTTATTATTTATTTATTTATCTAGGTTTTTTTCTTTTTTTCTTTTCTCTCATCTTCTGTATTTATCAGATTTAGCGCAATCACCATAATCTGGGTTTAATCATTGTAGTTATACCTTTTCTATATCCTGAATGATAATCTTTCACCCCTGTTTTTTTTTTAGCATCCTTCATCTGAGTTTTCAAACCATGTATGTCATACTGGTATAGTGGTAGCCAAAGGTTTTGAGACAGCAACCTCCCTCACTGTAATTAGTTCTGTTATTTAAATAAACCCTTCTGTTTTTTTTTTTACATTCTCTTAGTTTCTATCTTGGAGAGAGAGAGAGACCACCTTGTGTAAAGCCAGCAAAAGCAAGAGGCTTTCTTTTCTTTTACATATAATTGTGTGTGAACACCCCAAATTTTCCAAAAAATTCCAAAAATTTCTTCTTTGCCCCTGACCTTTGTCTTTTGAAATAATCAGATCAATTTTTGATAAAATTCCCATAAATTTCTCGGATTCGTTGGAATCCAGACTCGATTTTCATTTCTAAACCATTTTTTTGAAGGATTCTTCCAAAGAACAACGTTAAAACTCTTGAAAAACCCTTCTTCTGTAAATATTTTCAAATTTTACAAAATATTTTGAAAATCCTTTTGTTTTCTCATAAATTTCAGAGTTTTATCTTAAAAACGCCAAAAAAATAAGAAAATAAAAAAGAAAATACAAAAAAAAAATATGTATATCTTAAAAAATCGTCTTTTGGAAAATCGCCCTTTTGATAAAATATACCTTATTGAAAAAAATCCGATGAAAGACCCTCGTCTCGAAAAATTTTAAAAAGTTAAAAGGGTTATTTTGAAAAAACGGAGGAAAACCCTAAAAAGGGTGGCTCTCTCTCTCTCTCTCGATTTTGCTGGAAAAATCCTCTTTCACCAAAACCCTCGCACGCTCTCAACCTTCAGGAAGCTTCCCCATTTTCGGCCCTCTTCATCGCCCTCCTCTTTCTCTCACCTCCATGGTCAATCATCCGGAGCCCCCTCTTCATCACCCTTCATCCTCAACTACCCTTCCCGAACCTTCCCTTTCTTTTCTCTTTAAAAGGAGCCCGCAAGAAGCTCCATTCCTTCACCGCGTTTCACCCCTCCACCTTCGATCAAAAAAAATTCTTCATCTGATCCACCTCGCGTCTCACTTCTTCTGGTTGCCTTCTTCCGGTCTGCCCCTGATCTCTTCCCCTTGGAGCTATCAAAGAGAGCGCCCTTCCCTCCTTCAGAATTTTCGCAAAGCAAGCTTCCCCTCTCCCGGCAGTGGAAAGACCTCCCCTGGAATTTCTGAGCAAAGAGCGTTCCTCCTACCTTCAGAACCTCCGTGAGACTAAGGCAAGTTGCCAACTCGTCTTACCCCTTTCTTTTCATCAGTTATTCATAAAACCCTATGATCTTTATAGCTTTTAACGCATATTTATAGTTTGATCTATATCGACTGGATTTGATCCGTCTTGTATTCCAATGCCTTTTCCTACATTCCGATGATCGACGATGCCTAGCAATGGCATCGTCAATTCATCCGCATTATAAATTTTACATTGATTTTAGTTTTTCCCCTCTCTCCTTTTCTGATTTCCCTTTCAATCTTTCCTGTTTTCTGCTCCATTAATGCACCATAGAGAATGTTGGATTGCTTATAGCAAATTCAACCCATCTTGTGCGATAGCAACGGGATCTTCTAATCCCAATATTCATTTTTAATTTCCCAGTTTATCTCATCAGATTTCCTTAAACTATATGGATGTAAATTCCTGTTTACGTTGCCTCATAGTTAACTTTTCTCTTTTAGTTTGCCTTTTTTTTTTTTTTCTTTCCTTCTGTCATTTCCTATTTGTGAAATTTTACACTGTTATCATTTTTCTGCTGTGTGATATTTTCATCTCAGCAATCCACAATTCGGAATGATTGAAAGCACCTTAGCAATAGGCATTTCCTGAGATCATATTTCTGTAAATAACGATCTAGGGTTTATTAATCAATTTGACAATCCATTTGTTCAGAATGATATTTTCGTCATAGGTAATGTTGTGATTGCATTTTTTTAGATATGATTCATCTGTTTTGAGATCATGGCATCAAACTCATCTCCATTATCGGTCATACAGATTTTTTTTTTGTTGTTCTCTCTGCATTTTGATCTTCGTACTTGGTTTTTCCTTCATTTTGTTTTGCTGTTTTCATCTGTTATCCATCCATCGTACGTTATTTTCATCACTGAATTCCACTGCCTGCAGTCATGTTTCCACTACTTTAATCTGTTTTATTAATTATGTTAGTCTTGTCTATTATGTTTTTTTTTTTACTGTGGATGCAATTCTTTCATTCATTTTTTTACAAGAACATTCGGAATCTGTGTAAGTTTTGCTCATGCTTCACACACACTGGCTATGTCTCACGAAATACCATCCCCTTTACTTCATACACATTCGTTGTTGTCAAAATTCTGGATACTTAATAACGATGATATGATGAAATCCTTCGTTGGATATTACCTGGATAAGTATTTCTGATAATGGGACCAGCTCAGGGTCACGTTGTTAATGACCTCCAGAAACAACGTCATTGTATGATTGCGGTTCATATAGTTCTATTAGATGGAGCCATACTATGGAGCTTTCACTATCCATTCATTTGAAGAAATAAGTTGATTCAAGCTCTGTTCTCATTACAGAGGTATTCATTTACATACATTAGCAATTCCCTGTATTTTACCGCCCAGTCCACCTCACCACTGCAGCAACCCTCCATTTACTCCACATCTCTCCACGTACGCAGTATTGGCTTGAGGTATGTGAACTGAGTGTGCTATCATCATGCCTGACTTTTTTTGATAAATATACATGAATGCTTGAAGTGGCCATACATTTCTTGTTCTTTCATTCCAAGGCTGGCTTGTCGAACATTTTTTGTTGCATCTGTGCCAACTCAGTAATAACAAAGAGCTTTGTATATTTCCAGATTGAATAAGAGTACTTTCTATTGATATTTATCCATTCTTGGGCATGAATCTTTATAAGTCAATAAATTGTGTGCCTCTTTTGGATGCTGGGCACCTGACCAGTTTTCATTTTTGAAGGAATCTAAAACTTGAATGGGAATGATTGCATGATTATCTCTGTTTGTTTTATTCCAGTTCGTTGAATGCCTTTTCCTTTGTTATCCTAAGGTGGGAAGTAACGTAGATGCAGGACTTTACCATTAACAATCATACAGTCTTTCCCTGTAACATTATTTCTGGTCACTAACTCAAAAAAATTACAGCAGGTCGTCTATAGAGCAGTAAGTAGAAGATGCCGCAGACAGGTCAATTATAATATATTCACCATTTCCTGCATATTGTTAGTTCAATACATTCTGATAATCTCTATTTACACTGTATCACTTCTGAATGGCATGCACCCACCTGGCTTTGTAGGCTTTGCAGTGAATATGATCCATATAGCATGTCATAATTTGTTACCTCTGTATAGAAATGTACAATACCTGTGCCTGTTACATTTTGCTCAACATGTGTAGGTCCAGCGATGTGCAAATCCAACACTTTGTTGAGTCTGTGAACCCCATCTACTGAAGTCCTGTGCACCCTTCAGCATTGTCGCCTCCCCCAGCACTCACATACCTTCACGGCTATCTCAATATACACATTTCATGTATACTTTGCACATCAGCTCACCGTTTCACCATCTCATTACATTTATATCATAATAGCATGTTCATTTTTTGATCTCATTAATTTTCCTGACCGTGAGTTCATATTCTTATCCTCTTATTATTTCATTATTTCAATTTACAATTCTTGGCCATTCTTTTAATTCCTAACTGTTTAGCTTAGCTGTTAATAATGGTTGGTTGTTTGACTTAACTGATTTATGATAGCTAGTATATTAGGTGCTTAGCATTGGCTCTTTGTAAAATCCTTTACACTAGTGTTAGTGTCGAGTAACACATGTATGTGAGTTAGTATAGACTGTGTTAGTGTATTGACAATTAGTGTATGCATCAATTGCTAGTGTAAGTTAGCCTTCAAGCAGTAAATAAAACACTGTTAACGTTGGGTATCGGAAGAAAACAGAGCGTGTTAGTATTGTATCAGCACTGTACATGCATCAGTAGTTAATATATATTAGAAATAGCAACAGATTAGCTTGGTTTGTGTTAGTTAGGGTATAATTAGTAGTAACCAAGTGTGTTAAGTAGCATGTTATGGTCGTATATTTTACATTTGAATGTTATATCCAAGTTTTACAACTAAATTTAATTATATGAGTTTTACCCTGCCTCTTCTTATCGTTGAATAATGATCCCCAATAACCTGTCACTCTCATTAATTGCTGATTTTCTCAACAAGTATTTTACCTTTTCCCTTTTATGTTTCTTACTGTGCATCCACCCAGCCTTCATAATCCTGTAATTACAGCATGTGCAGCAATATTCCATCGGTCCAATCCCTTTAACACAGCTGCCACTATAGTGACATCACTGTGCAACAACATACCCGTAGTCCATCGTTATATACTAAGTCCTTCACAATACATTTTGCTCTCATTTCCACTGTAATCCCTTTTTCTTCTTATGATAGTTCACTTTTGAACTGTCATAATCATCATATTCTTATCATTCTATTTTTACAAGTGGTTCTCAGGAACCGCTGTAAATTCTTCTCTTATATTTATGATAGTTCATTCTTGAACTATCATAATCATCACGTTTTATCATTCTTTTATAGGTGGTTCTCAGGAACCGCTGCAAATTCTTCTCTTCTTTTTTATGATAGTTCACTCTTGAACTATTATAATCACCATATTTTTATCTTTCTTTTACAAGTGGTTCACAGGAACCACTGTAAATTCCTTCTCTCTTCGTATGTGTATATATTCCTACATATATGTGCGTTTTCTCATAAATACAGGGTAGGCCATATATAAATCAAGCATCTGTGTAAGACTTTGGATAATCATTTACACTCATATTTTTCATCTCCTTTTGTGCAAATTCTATCTAGCAGGAATATAAAGAAGGATAAGTTTAAAATATTTTTGATGTTCTCAAATCCAATTGTTGTAAATAAATAAGATGATGAAGACTCTACATTTCCAGTCTTAGATAGAATGAGTGAGCATTGTAAAAGGCATTGAATTATTTGTATTCATGCATTTCTTCCTTTATTCCTCAAAATTTTCACAATGGTGAGACACGAATGGCACGTGCACCGTTTCGTAAGAGGTAATTAATACTAAGTTGATGATCCACACCAATGGCCATAGTCAGGGTGTGGACAAAACTTAGGATTTTTAACTTTTACGAAATAACACTGGATCCACACTGGATCCGTCTTCCAAAAATCATCATATTTTTAAATATTTTCTTCTTTTATCAGAATTTAACTTAAAATTAATTCAAAAAATATACCAATGGCCATAGTCAGGGTATATTGAGAATTAATTTCATCTTAAATTCTATAAAAGCATCAAATGTGTTTCATTCTTCACTTGAATCTAAATATAGATTATTATATAATACATCCAATGACCATAGTCAAGGATGTATTATATCTTCAATCTTATTTTAATTCATCTAAAGAATGAAATAGCTTTTCAAATCCAAATTCAAAATTCTTCAAATTCATTCATCATTTAGGATAGAACTGCATCATGTCTTCAAAATTCCTTTTTTAAAAACTCCAAGTAAATGTAAATATCTTCTCCAATCTATCTTCAATCCTTATCAAATCCGATTCATCCTTTCATTTTTCAAAATTCTATGTTCAATCTCAAAGTCCAATTTAACTTTGAGATTTCAAATTCATTTTATATTCATATTCAAATCAGATTTCAAAAAATCAAATTTGACTCTGAAATTCCAAATTCATTCAAAACTCCAATCCAATCTCCAAGTTCAATTTAACTTTGAGATTCTTGATTCATCTTCTAAAAACTTCAAATTCAAGGTCTAATTTGACTTTGAAATTCATTTGTATATTCAAAGATTCAATTTCTAAAATTCATTTTTCAAGTTCAAATTAAATTTGGAAATTCTTGATTCATCTTCTGAATTTAACTCCAAATCCATTTTAGGGTCCAGGATTCGACACCCATATTGGATCTCAGACTTCAGATCAAATTCCTCTTTAGGATCCAGAGTCCAATTCCACATCTCAAATTTCAGATCCACAATTCATTTAGGATCCAAAATCCATCTTAGGGTCCAGAACCCAATTCCACTTTTGGATCTCAGACTTCAGATCCGCAATCCATCTTAGGGTCCAGAGTCCAACTTCACTTTGGATTTCAGACTTCAGATCCAATCCCATCTTAGGATCCAGAACTCAATCCCACATCGGATCTCAGGTTTCCGATCCAATTTTAGGATCCAGAACCCAATTCTATATTAGATCTCTGATCTCAAATCCATTTTAAGATTCAATACCATTTCCAAATCTAAATTTCAAATTCAAATCCATTTTCAGATCTAATATGAATCTCCTAAATCCATTTCTATTCTTAAATACCTTCTGGATTTCTCAGATCCCTTTTAAATCTCCAACTTCAAAAATCTAAATTCAATTCCATCTCAAGTATTTATTTCCTAAAATTCAAATTCAAATTCAAGGTCGATTTTTGACTTTGAAACTTCATTTCAAAGCTTCAAGTCATTCTTTTTCATCCTGACTTACTTTAAAAGCTTAGAACTCCTCTGATCTATCTCAAGTTCTAAGTTAGATTTAAGTCATTTCTTCACTCTTTTTTCAGATTCATCTCAGAAAACTTGGAAATTTTCAAAAACCTCTTTCAAAAGAAGCATACATTCTTGCATTTGCACAAGCATGATTCTTTGTGCATTTTTTGAGTTAGAATAAATTCTTAAATTATATTTAGGCAAAGCAAAAGGCATAAATTCGACCCTTGGTTCGATTACCCCTGGTAAAGGCGCCAGGAACGGTCGAACCTCATACCGACGAGCGGATCCCGTCTCCCAGTTTTCCCACAAATATTTCAAAAACGGAGGCGAGTAATCTTTTAAATCTTTTCAAATCAAGGTCAAGTGAGACCGCGTAAAATAGTTCCTCTTCTTAATTCTCTTCTCTTCTTTCTTTTCTCTTCTCTCTTTCTTTTCTTTCTCTTATTTTTCTCCCTTCAAAAGGAGAGAATAGAGGTTAGAAAGGAAAAGAGAAGGAAGAGAGAGAACATCACGAGAGGAAAAATTTTGCGATGATCACAGAAGTGGCGACCGCGATGGGACTCGTCTTCGTCCGGTTGGATCTATGCCTTTACTTTGCTTTTATATAATCTAAGTCTTTATTCTGACATATGTCAGCTACATTTTCCATGCAAACCTTAGGAGCCTAGACTCTGTCCTAAAGCTGACATCATTGCATATAGGATCTAAGTATGGTTTGGTAGGACCATATTGAGGAGATTATATCCATGTTCACATTAGATTTAGGTTGAAATACAACTCTCCTTAATTCTAGGGATTGAATGCAAAATCATGTATGCAAGTGTATGCTTCTCTTTATTTAAATCTATCTCTTTAGGACTTGCATTAGAGCCTTCTGGTTTTATTTTGCATGTTGATCATATTTTGAAAACATCCATACCTATATTGTCCCGGTCTTCACGTTGCTGGGCTGTCTCACTGAACCATAGTTCGGGAGAGAACCTCACAACTGGACCACTTATTTGGGTTCGCGCCCCCCTACCACGTACCTAAGGGCCATAGTCCGAGGTATATCGGTAGGTGCTCAAGGATGTTGGGAAGCCATTACCTTAGAACCGGAGGAATATTTCTATGCCACGTACTACGAGCTTCGGATTGGGTATATCGGCGTATCTTGATTGGAATCAGATGATCTAAATCCTTAGAGTTAGGATTAAGGTCCTATGAGCCTTTTTCAAAATTTGCATTTAGAGTCAGCTTCTAGGGAGTGCTATTATGTGCATCATTGCTTGTATAAATTGATTCTTTTGTAGATATTATCTTGAAAAATTTTATCTTTCAAAACCCTGGATAGTTATTTCATAAAAATTCTTTTATTTTCTCAAAATCCAGGATGGTATATTTCTTATTTCTTTATTCTTTCATAAATTTCTTAAACCCTGGACATTCTTTTAAATTCTTTCCCCTATCTTTCAAAAGTCCAGGCGTATTCTTCTTCTTCTGATTTATTTACATTCTTTTGATCCTGCCTGCAATTTTCAAAAATATTCAAGGTCTTGTCATCTTCAAAAATACTCTTCCTCATATATTCCATCTTCTTCATATAAAATCCTTTTATTGAGAGATCTCTTTAAAGTTCCCTATCTCTTTTCTTTCCAAAATTTCTTTGATTTGAACCTTTTCATTTATTTACCAGAAAACACCAACAGTTCCAATCATGGTTCAAACGAGAGCAGAGAGAAGGGCAGCTCAGCAGCGCGATAACAGCGAAGTGGAAGAGATGAACTCTTCCAGATTGTCCCGAAAACATGATTCAGATGAGGATGATGTCGACCCGGCGATGTATAAAATCTTTCAAAAGATGATGGCAAAAATGATGTCTGAGCAAGCTGGGGCAGGTTCGAAGAAAACATCCTCTAAAAACAAGGTCAAAAAGAAGCCAGTGAAAAAGCATGTCAAGATCAGCAAGAAGAAGGTTCAGCAAGACAACACTTCTGAAGGTACAGAGTCAGAAGATGAGGATTCCGAGGAAGAACAGTTTGTGTTCATCCCGAAACATCTGCGACAAGTCAAGAAGGTGGCAGAGGAACCTGAATCAGTCAACAAGCCTAAAGATGGAGTCCCGGCGGAAGACTCAGTTCAGGTATTGACGAAGATGGTCAAAGACCTACAGATCCGAGATAAGGGAAAGAGGGTATATACCAGACAAGACTTCTACCTTGGTTTAGATGGGGACAACAGCTTGGAAGATCTCCCTCGAAAATTTATTAAGTTCGATGGGTCCGGCAACCCAAAGGCCCATCTCGCGATGTTCTTTGCCGAATGTGCCAAATTCAGTGAAGACAATCGGGCCCTTTTCTTGTGCTTTCCTCGCAGTCTAGAAGGCGTAGCAGCCAAATGGTATGCGGAGCACATCAACCCCATCGAGCTGCAAAATTTTGATAAAGTTGTTAATCTGTTCGTGGAAAGATTCATGTTCAACACTGAGGCACTTCCGACCCTCAATCACCTGTATAATCTGAAACAAGGAGATAAGGAAAAAGCCATAGACTTCATTCAGAGGTGGAGAGATACCTGCAACAAGATGAGAACCCCCATTTCAGAGGAGCACGCACTCCAAGTTATCCTGAACAATTTTTCTCAGCCTCTTAGAAGCCTCATCTCCACTTACCCATCAAAATCATTCATAGAGCTTATCGAACGAGCTGAGTGGCTCGAAATGGGAATGGACAATGGAAATTATGAGGGCATCACTCTCGTCAAGGGCGGCCAAGACCTTAAAAGGAAGGTAAATTATACATTCTCGGCTAATTCTGGGGGCAGTGTCAGCAAAGATAACAAGACCAAGCAGATGGGTCAGCAAAAGGAACCCTTCAAGCAGAATGACAAGCCAGTTCAGGCCAAGCAGAAGGAAAAGATAAAACGTGAAGGTTGGGGTTATGACCGCCAATTCTCTGCTCTTGAACAGTCCCTTGAGCAAATTCTAGAGTATATGTTGAGCAAAGATATGATTAAACTCCCGAGAGTCGCTGATCCTCCGGTCTCCCTGGGAAAATGGAAGGACATGTTCTGCAAGTTCCACCGGGCAGTGGGGCACGACACCGAGCACTGCTTCGTCCTAAAGAACATCATCCAGGACTGCATTGATAAAAATCTTCTGATAGAGGACGAAGAAGAAGAGCAGCCCGCCGTCCTAACCAAGCCTTTCCCAGATCACTCAAAGAACTGATGATATCAAAGTTTTTCTTGCTTTCTTCCTTTTGCTTTTTCCCGTCGTTTTGTAGGGGCGAGTCAGCCCTAGTCTTTTGTGATCTTTTTGGTCGCATGCTTGCAAATAGTCAAGTTCTTGTTTGCAGTAGTTACTTATAAATGAAATATCAATTTCCTTCATACCTGTGTGTTCAATTCTTACTTCTTTCGCCATATTGGGGCATCTTTTGTTAAAAAATTATGTTTACGCTTCAAAGTATTCTCTTGACATTAAATTCCTGTCATTTTTCGCAATGCGGGACAAAATCCTGACATCATTCATGAGAGAAATGATATTATCTATGAGGGTTTTTCCAAAAATCATGAAATTTTGAAAGTCTTCATTATGATGACCAAATAGTTCAAATACTCTTTGGTCCAACCTTTGCCAACATCAACCCTCGAGTTGATCATGTTTTCAAAAATAAGTTTTCGGACCATTGCATTAAAAAATCAACCCTCGAGTTGATCATGTTTTCAAAAATAAGTTTTCGAACCATCGCATTAAAAGGTCAACCCTTGTGTTGGTCTTACCTTCCAAGATTGATTCTGAAACATTTATATCTAAAGATCAACCATTGTGTTGGTCTTATCTTCCAAAATGGGTTTCAAATCATTTATGTTCAGAGATCAACTCTTGTGTTGGTCTTATCTTCCAAGATTGGTTTCGAAACATTGCATTTAAAAGATCAACCCTCGTGTTGATCATATCTTTCTACAAATCAATTTCGAATCATTGCATTTTAAAGATCAACCCCTGTGTTGATCTCATTTTCAAAAAATTGATTTCATTACATTCAAGCATCAACTCTTGTGTTGATCATATTTTCTAAAAAGATTGGTTTCGAATCATTTCATTCAAAGATCGACCCTCGCGTTGGTCATATTTTCTAAAAATTGGTTTTAAAATCATTGCTTCAAAAATTAACCTTCATGATGATCTCTCGTGAATGATCCCCTTTCAAAAATCAGCTCTCACAGTTAATCCTCTTTTCAAAAATGATTTCCTCGTATTTTTCTCCCACTTCTTAAAAGATCCCACATGCAGGCAGGATCAAACAAAATTCTTTTTTTTTTTTTCTCTGGATCAACTCTTTCTTTTTATTATTTATTTGTCAATTTTATCAGTCTTATCAATTCTTATTCATCTTTATCAATTTTGACAATTTTATTGATCCTTCATTGATTTTGTTAATTTTTCTTGTCAAATTCTTATTTTCAAAAATTACCCTTTCAGGTTAAGGGATAAACCTAATGCCTCTTTCCCATGAGGTATTCCTTTTTCCCTTCTTCTTTTCCCATTTTCAGGATAAGGGATAATCCTGAGACCCCTCATAGGAGCACCAATGCTACCTGTGAAAATTCTTGCTCAAAATAAATTCCTTTAAATTCTTCCCCATTTTTATAAATTCAATTTCCCACTCAGATTAAGGGATAAAACCTGAATTTCCCACTCAGGTTAAGGGATAAAACCTGAATTTCCCACTCAGGTTAAGGGATAAAACCTGAATTTCCCGCTCAGGTTAAGGGGTAAACCTGAACCTCGTCCCGCGAGGTCCTTCTTCCTTCAGGATCAGGGATAATCCTGAAGTCTTTCATCATCTTCCAAGTATCTTTAATTTTTCTACCAAGCTTCACCATTCTTTTAGATCTTTGTCAATTCTTTATTACTGATTCTTTACCAATTTTACTGATTCTTTTTTTCATTTGTTATTGATTCTTTTTTTTATCAACCTTTTATCAAATTTTGTTAAATTTGTCAATTTTATTCCTAATTTCCCTTTCAGGTTAAGGGATAAACCTGAATCATTTTCCATTCTCATCAATTCCTAATTTTCTTTTTATCTTTCCCTTTTAAAGATTCGGGTTCCGACTCGAGTATTCCTCTTATCTTTTCGTTTGAAGTTTCGAGTTCCGACTCGGGCTTCTCTTTGGTTCTGATTGAACCAATTGTTTTCTTTTTATCTTTTATCTTTTCTTTTTAAAGATTCGGGTTCCGACTCGGGTCTTCCTTTTATCTTTTCTTTTGAAGTTTTGAGTTCCGACTGGGGCTTCCCTTTGGTTCTGATTGAACCAATTGTTTTCTTTTATCTTTTATCTTTTCCTTTTAAAGATTCGGGTTCCGACTCAGGTCTTCCTTTTATCTTTTCTTTTGAGGTTTCGAGTTCCGACTCGGGCTCCCCTTTGGTTTTGATTGAACCAATTGTTTTCTTTTATCTTTTATCTTTTCATTTTAAAGATTCGGGTTCCGACTCGGGTCTTCCTTTTATCTTTTCTTTTGAGGTTTCGAGTTCCGACTCGGGCTTCCCTTTGGTTCTGATTGGACCAATCGTTTCCTTTTATCTTTTATCCTTTCCTTTTAAAAATTCGGGTTCCGACTCGAGTCTTCCCTTTCATCTTTCCTTTTGAAGTTCCGAGTTCCGACTCGGACTTCCTTTTGAATCCAATCCTCGCATTAGAAATCCATCATTTCTTTAGAAAACCGAATTTCAATTCGGGCTTTTCTTCCATTATTTTTCATTCGAAGTTCTGAGTTCCGACTCAGACTTCCTTTTGAATCCAATCCTCGCATTGGAAATCAATCATTTCTTTAGAAAACTGAGTTTCAACTCGGGTTTTTCTTCTTTTATTTTTCGTTCAAAGTTCCGAGTTCCGACTCAGACTTCCTTTTGAATCTAATCCTCGTATTGGAAAATAATTATTTCTTTAGAAAATTTAAGTTTTCAAAACTCAATTTTCTCTTTCATCTTTTACCTTGAAAATCTGGGTTCCGACTCGGGCTTTTCCCCTTTGTACATTCCATCTCTTTGAATATCGAAATTGAGTTTTATTCTCTTTAAAATCCCTTCATTCCCATTCAGGATAAGGGATAATCCTGAAACCATTCATAGAAGCAGCGCAACCTTCTATAATGGTCCTTCCAAATCCAGTCTAACACTGGTCCTTCGTCAAAATCCTTCATAAAATTCAATTCTCACATTGGTCCTTCCAAATCCAGTCTAACACTGGTCCTTCATCAGAATCCTTCACCAAATCCAATTCTCGTGTTGGTCCTTCAAAATTCCAGTTTTACACTGGTCCTTCAAAATTCCAATGTTTACATTGGTCCTTCCAAAATACCAATTTTCATAAATTGGTCCTTCAAAATTCCAGTTTTACACTGGTCCTTCATCAAAATTCCAATGTTTACATTGGTCCTTCAAAATTTCCAATTTTTACAAATTGGTCCTTCAAAATTCCAGTTTCAGGCTGGTCCTTCAAATTTCAATTGGTCCTTCCAAATCCCAATTCTATGAATTGGTCCTTCCAAAATTCCAATGTTTACATTGGTCCTTCCAAAATACCAATTTTCACAAATTGGTCCTTCGAATTCCAATTGGTCCTTCATCAAATTCCAATATTTTCATTGGTCCTTCCAAATTCCAATTTTATGAATTGGTCCTTCCAAAACTCCAATGTTTACATTGATCCTTCCAAAATACCAATTTTCACAAATTGGTCCTTCAAAATTCCAGTTTCACACTGGTCCTTCGAATTCCAATTGGTCCTTCATCAAATTCCAATGTTTCCATTGGTCCTTCCAAAATTCCAATTCTCACGAATTGGTCCTTCCAAAATTCCAATGTTTACATTGGTCCTTCAAAATTCCAATTTTCACAAATTGGTCCTTCAAAATTCCAGTTAGCACCGGACCTTACCAAAATCTTCCTTTACCAAAATCTTCCTTTATCAAAATCCTTCTCAAATTCCAGTTTAGCGCTGGTCCCTTGCCAAAGTCTTTTTACCAAAAAAAAAAAAAAATCCTTTACCAAAGTCTTTTACCAAGAATTCCTTTAGCAAAATCCTTCTCAAATTCCATTTTAGCACTGGTCCTTCACCAAAGTCTTTTTATCAAAAGTTCCTTTACCAAATTCTTCTACAAGATTCTTTACCAAAATTCTTTACTTAAACCTCATTCTTTAAGTTGGTCTCGTAAAACCTAGTTTTACTGATCAAAATTGCCAAAAATGAAAAATGTTCAGTCCGAGGTCCTATCAAAATCTATATTGAGTGATTATTTCACAAAAGGATTCTCGAAAACTTTGCCAAATCTGCTAAAATATGTCTTGATTCCAATATTTTACCACACAAAAAGAATCACCTCAGATTACCTCTAGTATTCTTCTCAAAAGGGTGAAACTTTTTGCGAAAAAGAGTAAAATTCAAAATCTTCTCGCTGTTGGTCAACCGAAAGGATATAAGAAAGATCCTTGGTATCATTAGCAAAAGAAATATTCAATGATGTTGAAAAGCCGGAAGCGAATCAATATTGATCATAGTTATGACGCATGTTTTAAAACGACTTTCTGGCAATCAGGCAGTGGAAATTTCCTGAGCGTTAAAAAGAATCCACTCAATCCATATCTCCTCATTCATTCATTTAAGCTTCAATCAAATATCCGCAAAAGGGATCTCTCAATTGTCGTCAAGATGAAGGCGAGTTAAGCGAGTAGACCCCCGGGGCCAAAGAAGATTTGAAACATCTCCAAGATGACAGAGTTTGTGACGGATCCTTCCAGGGAAAGTTCAGATCACCGTCGAGATGAAGGCGAGTGTGATGAACCTACCGACAAACCCTAAAAGATATTTGATTGTTGCTACCATCTAGAGATTTTTACCAATGAGCCAATATCACTAATATAATTCCTGAGAAAAAGAAGGATTGAAGCATCTCCAAGATGACGGAGTTTGTGACGTACCCTTCCCCGAAAAAGAGAGAGAAAAGTCAGGAAACATCCAAATGAAGGATGATGTAATAAACTTTCCCTGAAACCCAAGACAGCTCAATGTCCTCAAAAGAGTGCCAAAAGATCATTATGGGAAAAGCCTCAGGATATCAAACTGCCAAAATTGCCAGGAATCATCTTTTCTCATGCGAAATCCTTTAATCAATGTCTTTTCGCTGCTTGCTTTTATGAAATTAAGAATACTTCTTCTCTATTCATATCAAGGGAATGGATAACTTCCTTGACGAAACTCAACAGCCTTAAAATTTGAATCTAACTCTAGAATCCAAGGAGTTAACCTCGTTGGAGGAAATACTTTAGGTAAAAAGAGGAAATAGCTTTCACACATACGTGCACACTTTCATCTTATTGGCAAAATTTTCTAGTTATCCAAAAATGAGATAAATGCTCAATATCCATTTTGATACAACCTAGCGTTGTTTGTATATTCTTTAAATGAGAGTTGCCTCGTTCGGGCGAGGTATTTCTCCTAGTCCCATCATGGTATTCCTCATCAAGGAATCCATGCTTTGTATATCCATTCAAATAAAGATTATACCTCAACCTCGTCCCACGAGGCATTTTTTTTCAAAAGTGTCCCATCCAGGTTAAGGGCTAAGCCTGTGTCTTTTCAAAAATCCTTATCTTTGCCTCAACCTCGAAACTTCTTTAAAAATCTCTCCTTTTATTATTTCGGGATCTTTATCCCGAAGTCCCATCATGATTTCCTCGTTTTCCTCTGTCCAAATTATTTTCATTCTCGAGGATTTTGTTCTCTTCCCAAAAACCCTTTCAGAATAAGGTACAAAACCTGAAAAAAATAAAGCTTTTCGAAGCCAATTCCTCCACACCCAGTTCAGACTTTCTGACTGGGGCATTTTTAAGAAAATTTGGCGTGTCTTCTTTGCCGCTAAGCTCGGCTCGCAACCGGCTTAGCAGCAAAGAGGGGCATCTGTGAACACCCCAAATTTTCCAAAAAATTCCAAAAATTCCTTCTTTGCCCCTGACCTCTGTCTTTTGAAATAATCAGATCAATTTTTGATAAAATTCCCATAAATTTCTCGGATTCGTTGGAATCCAGACTCGATTTTCATTTCTAAACCATTTTTTTGAAGGATTCTTTCAAAGAACAACGTTAAAACTCTTGAAAAAACCTTCTTCTGTAAATATTTTCAAATTTTACAAAATATTTTGAAAATCCTTTTGTTTTCTCATAAATTTCAGAGTTTTTTCTTAAAAACGCCAAAAAAATAAGAAAACCAAAAAGAAAATACAAAAAAAAAAATATGTATATCTTAAAAAATCGTCTTTTGGAAAATCGCCCTTTTGATAAAATATACCTTATTGAAAAAAATCCGATGAAAGACCCTCGTCTCGAAAAATTTTAAAAAGTTAAAAGGGTTATTTTGAAAAAACGGAGGAAAACCCTAAAAAGGGTGGCTCTCTCTCTCTCTCTCGATTTCGCTGGAAAAATCCTCTTTCACCAAAACCCTCGCACACTCTCAACCTTCAGGAAGCTTCCCCATTTTCGGCCCTCTTCATCACCCTCCTCTTTCTCTCACCTCCATGGTCGATCGCCCGGACCCCCCTCTTCATCACCCTTCATCCTCAACTACCCTTCCTGAACCTTCCCTTTCTTTTCTCTTTAAAAGGAGCCCGCAAGAAGCTCCATTCCTTCACCGCGTTTCACCCCTCCACCTTCGATCAAAAAAAAATCTTCATCTGATCCACCTCGCGTCTCACTTCTTCTGGTTGCCTTCTTCCGGTCTGCCCCTGATCTCTTCCCCTTGGAGCTATCAAAGAGAGTGCCCTTCCCTCCTTCAGAATTTTCGCAAAGCAAGCTTCCCCTCTCCCGGCAGTGGAAAGACCTCCCCTGGAATTTCTGAGCAAAGAGCGTTCCTCCTACCTTCAGAACCCCCGTGAGACTAAGGCAAGTTGCCAACTCGTCTTCCCCCTTTCTTTTCATCAGTTATTCATAAAACCCTATGATCTTTATAGCTTTTAACGCATATTTATAGTTTGATCTATATCGACTGGATTTGATCCGTCTTGTATTCCAATGCCTTTTCCTACATTCCGATGATCGACGATGCCTAGCAATGGCATCGTCGATTCATCCGCATTATAAATTTTACATTGATTTTAGTTTTTCCCCTCTCTCCTTTTCTGATTTCCCTTTCAATCTTTCCTGTTTTCTGCTCCATTAATGCACCATAGAGAATGTTGGATTGCTTATAGCAAATTCAACCCATCTTGTGCGATAGCAACGGGATCTTCTAATCCCAATATTCATTTTTAATTTCCCAGTTTATCTCATCAGATTTCCTTAAACTATATGGATGTAAATTCCTGTTTACGTTGCCTCATAGTTCACTTTTCTCTTTTAGTTTGCCTTTTTTTTTTTTTTCCTTCTGTCATTTCCTATTTGTGAAATTTTACACTCTGTTATCATTTTTCTGCTGTGTGATATTTTCATCTCAGCAATCCACAATTCGGAATGATTGAAAGCACCTTAGCAATAGGCATTTCCTGAGATCATATTTCTGTAAATAACGATCTAGGGTTTATTAATCAATTTGACAGTCCATTTGTTCAGAATGATATTTTCGTCATAGGTAATGTTGTGATTGCATTTTTTTAGATATGATTCATCTGTTTTGAGATCATGGCATCAAACTCATCTCCATTATCGGTCATACAGATTTTTTTGTTGTTGTTCTCTCTGCATTTTGATCTTCGTACTTGGTTTTTCCTTCATTTTGTTTTGCTGTTTTGATCTGTTATCCATCCATCGTACGTTATTTTCATCACTGAATTCCACTGCCTGCAGTCATGTTTCCACTACTTTAATCTGTTTTATTAATTATGTTAGTCTTGTCTATTATGTTTTTTTTTTTACTGTGGATGCAATTCTTTCATTCATTTTTTTACAAGAACATTCGAAATCTGTGTAAGTTTTGCTCATGCTTCACACACACTGGCTATGTCTCACAAAATACCATCCCCTTTACTTCATACACATTCGTTGTTGTCAAAATTCTGGATACTTAATAACGATGATATGATGAAATCCTTCGTTGGATATTACCTGGATAAGTATTTCTGATAATGGGACCAGCTCAGGGTCACGTTGTTAATGACCTCCAGAAACAACGTCATTGTATGATTGCGGTTCATATAGTTCTATTAGATGGAGCCATACTATGGAGCTTTCACTATCCATTCATTTGAAGAAATAAGTTGATTCAAGCTCTGTTCTCATTACAGAGGTATTCATTTACATACATTAGCAATTCCCTGTATTTTACCGCCCAGTCCACCTCACCACTGCAGCAACCCTCCATTTACTCCACCTCTCCACGTACGCAGTATTGGCTTGAGGTATGTGAACTGAGTGTGCTATCATCATGCCTGACTTTTTTTGATAAATATACATGAATGCTTGAAGTGGCCATACATTTCTTGTTCTTTCATTCCAAGGCTGGCTTGTCGAACATTTTTTGTAGCATCTGTGCCAACTCAGTAATAACAAAGAGCTTTGTATATTTCCAGATTGAATAAGAGTACTTTCTATTTATATTTATCCATTCTTGGGCATGAATCTTTATAAGTCAATAAATTGTGTGCCTCTTTTGGATGCTGGGCACCTGACCAGTTTTCATTTTTGAAGGAATCTAAAACTTGAATGGGAATGATTGCATGATTATCTCTGTTTGTTTTATTCCAGTTCGTTGAATGCCTTTTCCTTTGTTATCCTAAGGTGGGAAGTAACGTAGATGCTGGACTTTACCATTAACAATCATACAGTCTTTCCCTGTAACATTATTTCTGGTCACTAACTCAAAAAAATTACAGCAGGTCGTCTATAGAGCAGTAAGTAGAAGATGCCGTAGACAGGTCAATTATAATATATTCACTATTTCCTGCATATTGTTAGTTCAATACATTCTGATAATCTCTATTTACACTGTATCACTTCTGAATGGCATGCACCCACCTGGCTTTGTAGGCTTTGCAGTGAATATGATCCATATAGCACGTCATAATTTGTTACCTCTGTATAGAAATGTACAATACCTGTGCCTGTTACATTTTGCTCAACATGTGTAGGTCCAGCGATGTGCAAATCCAACACTTTGTTGAGTCTGTGAACCCCATCTACTGAAGTCCTGTGCACCCTTCAGCATTGTCGCCTCCCCCAGCACTCACATACCTTCACGGCTATCTCAATATACACATTTCATGTATACTTTGCACATCAGCTCACCATTTCACCATCTCATTACATTTATATCATAATAGCATGTTCATTTTCTGATCTCATTAATTTTCCTGACCGTGAGTTCATATTCTTATCCTCTTATTATTTCATTATTTCAGTTTACAATTCTTGGCCATTCTTTTAATTCCTAACTGTTTAGCTTAGCTGTTAATAATGGTTGGTTGTTTGACTTAACTGATTTATGATAGCTAGTATATTAGGTGCTTAGCATTGGCTCTTTGTAAAATCCTTTACACTAGTGTTAGTGTCGAGTAACACCTGTATGTGAGTTAGTATAGACTGTGTTAGTGTATTGACAATTAGTGTATGCATCAATTGCTAGTGTAAGTTAGCCTTCAAGCAGTAAATAAAACACTGTTAACGTTGGGTATCGGAAGAAAACAGAGCGTGTTAGTATTGTATCAGCACTGTACATGCATCAGTAGTTAATATATATTAGAAATAGCAACAGATTAGCTTGGTTTGTGTTAGTTAGGGTATAATTAGTAGTAACCAAGTGTGTTAGGTAGCATGTTATGGTCGTATATTTTACATTTGAATGTTATATCCAAGTTTTACAACTAAATTTAATTATATGAGTTTTACCCTGCCTCTTCTTATCGTTGAATAATGATCCCCAATAACCTGTCACTCTCATTAATTGCTGATTTTCTCAACAAGTATTTTACCTTTTCCCTTTTATGTTTCTTACCGTGCATCCACCCAGCCTTCATAATCCTGTAATTACAGCATGTGCAGCAATATTCCATCGGTCCAATCCCTTTAACACAGCTGCCACTATAGTGACATCACTGTGCAACAACATACCCGTAGTCCATCGTTATATACTAAGTCCTTCACAATACATTTTGCTCTCATTTCCACTGTAATCCCTTTTTCTTCTTATGATAGTTCACTTTTGAACTGTCATAATCATCATATTCTTATCATTCTATTTTTACAAGTGGTTCTCAGGAACCGCTGTAAATTCTTCTCTTATCTTTATGATAGTTCATTCTTGAACTATCATAATCATCACGTTTTATCATTCTTTTATAGGTGGTTCTCAGGAACCGCTGCAAATTCTTCTCTTCTTTTTTATGATAGTTCACTCTTGAACTATTATAATCACCATATTTTTATCTTTCTTTTACAAGTGGTTCACAGGAACCACTGTAAATTCCTTCTCTCTTCGTATGTGTATATATTCCTACATATATGTGTGTTTTCTCATAAATACAGGGTAGGCCATATATAAATCAAGCATCTGTGTAAGACTTTGGATAATCATTTACACTCATATTTTTCATCTCCTTTTGTGCAAATTCTATCTAGCAGGAATATAAAGAAGGATAAGTTTAAAATATTTTTGATGTTCTCAAATCCAATTGTTGTAAATAAATAAGATGATGAAGACTCTACATTTCCAGTCTTAGATAGAATGAGTGAGCATTGTAAAAGGCATTGAATTATTTGTATTCATGCATTTCTTCCTTTATTCCTCAAAATTTTCACAATGGTGAGACACGAATGGCACGTGCACCGTTTCGTAAGATGTAATTAATACTAAGTTGATGATCCACACCAATGGCCATAGTCAGGGTGTGGACAAAACTTAGGATTTTTAACTTTTACGAAATAACACTGGATCCACACTAGATCCGTCTTCCAAAAATCATCATATTTTTAAATATTTTCTTCTTTTATCAGAATTTAACTTAAAATTAATTCAAAAAATATACCAATGGCTATAGTCAGGGTATATTGAGAATTAATTTCATCTTAAATTCTATAAAAGCATCAAATGTGTTTCATTCTTCACTTGAATCTAAATATAGATTATTATATAATACATCCAATGACCATAGTCAAGGATGTATTATATCTTCAATCTTATTTTAATTCATCTAAAGAATGAAATAGCTTTTCAAATCCAAATTCAAAATTCTTCAAATTCATTCATCATTTAGGATAGAACTGCATCATGTCTTCAAAATTCCTTTTTTAAAAACTCCAAGTAAATGTAAATATCTTCCCCAATCTATCTTCAATCCTTATCAAATCCGATTCATCCTTTCATTTTTCAAAATTCTATGTTCAATCTCAAAGTCCAATTTAACTTTGAGATTTCAAATTCATTTTATATTCATATTCAAATCAGATTTCAAAAAATCAAATTTGACTCTGAAATTCCAAATTCATTCAAAACTCCAATCCAATCTCCAAGTTCAATTTAACTTTGAGATTCTTGATTCATCTTCTAAAAACTTCAAATTCAAGGTCTAATTTGACTTTGAAATTCATTTGTATATTCAAAGATTCAATTTCTAAAATTCATTTTCCAAGTTCAAATTAAATTTGGAAATTCTTGATTCATCTTCTGAATTTAACTCCAAATCCATTTTAGGGTCCAGGATTCGACACCCATATTGGATCTCAGACTTCAGATCCAATTCCTCTTTAGGATCCAGAGTCCAATTCCACATCTCAAATTTCAGATCCACAATTCATTTAGGATCCAAAATCCATCTTAGGGTCCAAAACCCAATTCCACTTTTGGATCTCAGACTTCAGATCCGCAATCCATCTTAGGGTCCAGAGTCCAACTTCACTTTGGATTTCAGACTTCAGATCCAATCCCATCTTAGGATCCAGAACTCAATCCCACATCGGATCTCAGGTTTCCGATCCAATTTTAGGATCCAGAACCCAATTCTATATTAGATCTCTGATCTCAAATCCATTTTAAGATTCAATACCATTTCCAAATCTAAATTTCAAATTCAAATCCATTTTCAGATCTAATCTGAATCTGCTAAATCCATTTCTATTCTTAAATACCTTCTGGATTTCTCAGATCCCTTTTAAATCTCCAACTTCAAAAATCTAAATTCAATTCCATCTCAAGTATTTATTTCCTAAAATTCAAATTCAAATTCAAATTCAAGGTCGATTTTTGACTTTGAAACTTCATTTCAAAGCTTCAAGTCATTCTTTTTCATCCTGACTTACTTTAAAAGCTTAGAACTCCTCTGATCTATCTCAAGTTCTAAGTTAGATTTAAGTCATTTCTTCACTCTTTTATCAGATTCATCTCAGAAAACTTAGAAATTTTCAAAAACCTCTTTCAAAAGAAGCATACATTCTTGCATTTGCACAAGCATGATTCTTTGTGCATTTTTTGAGTTAGAATAAATTCTTAAATTATATTTAGGCAAAGCAAAAGGCATAAATTCGACCCTTGGTTCGATTACCCCTGGTAAAGGCGCCAGGAACGGTCGAACCTCGTACCGACGAGCGGATCCCGTCTCCCAGTTTTCCCGCAAATATTTCAAAAACGGCGGCGAGTAATCTTTTAAATCTTTTCAAATCAAGGTCAAGTGAGACCGCGTAAAATAGTTCCTCTTCTCACTTCTCTTCTCTTCTTTCTTTTCTCTTCTCTCTTTCTTTTCTTTCTCTTATTTTTCTCCCTTCAAAAGGAGAGAATAGAGGTTAGAAAGGAAAAGAGAAGGAAGAGAGAGAACATCACGAGAGGAAAAAATTTGCGATGATCACATTGTGTGCTGAGTTTTTGTAAGATAAATGGATCAGAACAGTTGGATAAAGGTGTCGGCTTGGGGAGTTAATGGCTCCCCATTTTGCCATGGCAGAAGTGGGTTCTTGGGTGAATGCAATACCATTCTGAAAATGTTATGGGGTCCAATAATATTTCTTGGTAAGATGCCAGCAAACCTTGACCTAAGAGGGTCAAGCTATTAATTCGAGGGCATGTCATTGAGGATTGGCCTTCAACTCTGAAAGATCCCCAGCATATGTAAATTTGCCTAAGGATTTATATTGCAACAGTTGAAACCTGTTCACTGTCTTTTGATGCTCAGGATACAAGGCACCAAGATGAGTGGTTTTTGCTGAGTTACTTTCAAACCTTTGTTTCCTTTTCCCTACAAAGACAAATGGAAGAAAACATTATGACACATGTGGGACTGATAAAAGATATCGGTCGATAAGAAGAATAGGTCAAAAAAAAAATTCTCTTCTGTGATAATGCAAATTTGTCCTGATTGTATAGGTATATTGTCATTAAAAAGGCAGTATGTCATTGTTTCTTTGTTACAGCAGGAAATATCCTCCCCATGTTGCCGTTCTTTTTTTTGTGTGTGTTAACATCAGTATACAACATCTGCATATACCAGTCCTTGTGCACCTATCATATAGGTCTCCCTGTTAAAGTCTATCATCTTCTCCTCCACGCTTTCCTGGAGCCACACTACAATCTCACCTACACAGCCTCACATAGCCGCACCTTTGTGCCCTCCACAATTCTTCATTTAGCCTGTTATCTACCAACATGTCCACATCCCTTTGCACTTTCTGTGCACAGCCCAGCACTGACTTCCTTGCACTTGTCTACTGCAATACATGCATTCCACCTTATTTCATATCACATACCTTCCACTTCAGCATTGACATCTCCCAGCCGGTTACTCACTGTGCTATTACCCTCTTGCATTACCTCACAACCTCTAGGCTTCCAACTTAGATGGTTACCATTTACCTTAAAACATCATTATAGCTCATTTCCTGCTGTCCCCTTTTCCAAAATTCAATATGTCATAATCCATGCAGGGGACATCCTAATTACATGTTTTTTTTTTTGCCTTGATTGACAATGCAATCTTGTATTATTTCTGAATAGTAAGTTCATGTGCATTATAACCTCATCCTCCTTTCTAAGTATCTTCCATAAACATGATTAACACTTGTGCTTTTTCATCATCTTTGTCAAGGGCTAACCCTGTTTGTTTCGCAGGAATATGTGGAAGATATCATTATTTGGGATTGTAAATTTGATTTTACATATTGTAATAGCTAGATTGGAATGAAAGTTTATATTTCCTGCTTTAGGTAGAATGAATAAGCATTGTAAATATCATTGAATTACTTGTTTTTCATACATTTTTTTTCTTTATTTTTCAAATTCTCACAAGTGGGAACACGAATGGCACGTGCACCATTTCGTAAGAGATAATAAGTGCTAAGTTGATGATCCACATCAATGGCCATAGTCAGGGTGTGGACAAAGCTTAGCATTTTTATCTTTTACAAAATAACACTGGATCCACACTGGATCCATTTTCAGAATTCATCATATTTTTCCTAAAATATTTTATTCTTTTATCAGAATTTAACTTAAAATTAACTCAAAATATATACCAATGGCCATAGTCAGGGTATATTGAGGGTTAATTTCATTTTAAATTCTATAAAAGCACTAAAATGTATTTTATTCTTCTTTTGAATTTAAATATAGATTATCATATAATACATTCAATGACCATAGTCAAGGATGTATTATATTTTCAATCTTATTTTAATTCATTTAAAAGAATGAAATAGCTTTTCAAATTCCAATTTCAAACTTATTCAAATTCATTCATCATATAGGATAGAATTACATCAGATTTTTCAAAATTCTTTTCCAAAATCCAAGTGATCTCAAATATCTTTCTTAAGTCTATAGTTTAATTCATTCTTCTATCTTATTTCAAAGATTTAAATTTCAAGTTCAAAGTCCAAATTGACTTTGAAATTTCAAAATTCAATCTTTATATTCTTGATTCATTCCAAATTCAAACTCCAAATTCAAAGTTCAAATTGACTTTGAAGTTCATTTATAAAATCGAATTCTCAAATAAATTTTGAAATTCCAAAATTTCAACTCAAATTCAACATCCAATTTCAAAGTTCAATATAACTTTGAAATTTCTGATCCATCTTCTGATTCAAAATCAAGTTTTCTTCAAGATTCAAATCAAAGTTGAGATTGACTCTGAATCTCAAAATCCAAACATTCCTAAGTTCAATCTGGGTTTTCAAAACCTAGATTCATCTTCAAAAGTCCCATTTGGACTTTCAAAACCCAAAATCCCAAGTTAATCTCAGCTTGGATCCAGATTTCCAAGTAGGAATCCAACCCCATTTTGGATCTCCAATTACAGATCCAAATTCCATTTTAGGATCCAGATCCTCATTCTACCTTGGATCTCAGATTCAGATCCAAATTCCAATTTTTAGGATCCAGAATCCAATTCAACTTTGGATCTCAGACTTCAGATCCAAATCCGTTCTAGGATCCAGAACCCAATTCACTTTGGATCTTAGACTTTAGATCCAAATCCGTTTTAGGATCCAGAATCCAATTTTACTTTGGATCTCAGACTTCAGATCCACTTCCATCTTAGGATCCAGAGTCCAACCCTATCTTGGATCTCAGATTTCGGATCCGAATACCATCTTGGATTCCAAATCTTGAATCCAGTTCCATCCAAAATTCCAAATCCCAATTCCACTTTTCTAACTCTTAAAGCCAATTCCATTTCATTTCTAGATTTCAAATCAAGTTCCCATTTCAGATCCTAAATTCGAAATTCAACTTTTCAGATCCAGATCTTGGATTCGGATTTCATCTTGAAAATTCAACTTTTAAATCAATTCCATTTCCCAAATTTTATTTAGACTTCCCAATTCTATCTTTGCCTTCTAATTCAATTCCATTTTTTTATTTCTATTCTGATTCAAAGTCCATTTATGACTTTGAAAATTCCTTTTATCTCAAAGTTTCAAAGATCATTTTCCAAATCCAAATTCATATTCCCAAGCTCTTGATTATTCTAAAAACTTAGAACTTTAATCTTAAGTTCTAAGTTAAGATCATTTCTTCACTTTATCAGATTCATCTCAGATTCACTTGGAAATTCTTCAAAACATTTTCAAAAAGAGCATACATCTTTGCATTTGCACAAGCATGATTCTTTGTGCATTTTAGACTTAGAATAATTTCTTAGATAAATTCTTTGCAAAGCAAAAGACATAAATTCGACACTTGGTTCGATTACCCCTGGTAAAGGCGCCAGGAATGGTCGAACCTCGTACCGACGAGCGGATCTCGTCTCCCAGTTTTCCCGCAAATATTTCAAAAACGGAGGCGAGTTATTTCAAACATTTTTCAAAATTAAGGTCAAGTGAAACCCACGAAAGAGTTCCTCTCCTCTTCTCTTCTTTTCTTTTCTCTTCTCTCTTTCTTTCCGTCTTTTATTTTCTCCCTTCAAAAAGGAGGAAATAAAGGTTGGAAAGGAAAAGAGAAGGAAGAGAGAGAAACCACAAGAGAGGAAAATTTTTGCGATGATCACATAAATCTTGAAGGATCTGTATTCAGTAGACAACAAGGTCAAAATCAGATGAATAAGGAAGGACTTTGAAATGGCAAACTTCATGTAATTCAACTGAGATTCAATGTTTTCTAATTCTAAAATGTATTGTCAAATGTGACTATCACCAAAATATTTCATAGACACCAACTTGGACATCAGGGTATTGGCCCTAGCCTTATTAGAACTGACAAAATCAGCTTCAATGGCTCATAGAAATTCTTGCATTGTCCTGTAGTGAGGAATGACACCTTGAATATTCTTAGTAATTCGTGATTGCAAAAGCAACAGGCTAAGTTTATTCGAGCACTTTCACTTCTCATGGGCAACCGTCTGATCAGCTATGCTTTGCTCTATAAGAGTGAGAGGCTCGTCAATTCTAAAAGTCAAATCTAGCTCTGTGTAACCTAGAGTGAATAACACTATTTCTTTTCAATCTAAAAAATTGGATCCATCTAAGATGGGGATATTACTAGAATTATCAATCATTAACGAACCTGGTACTGCAAGAACGAAAGAAAAAAAAAGATCATATAAATGCTCATACGAGACTCATATTGAAAAGCTAAAATTGAGGCCATTTATTATTCACCTTTTTAAAGACAAACACAATAGGGTCACTATCATTCTACTTTGGAGGAAATGATAATATTCAAAGCTACTTCACCTCTTCTCAATTCACAAGAAATTGAATCTTTAATTGATAAAACTATTAAATCATGTAACTAGAGGCAATTCAACATTGTATCTTTGAATATAAACATGCTTCATGGGCTGGTATAGACACTTACCATTACATCCTATGTGAATTTAGAATATAATGACAAGCCTTTGGGTAGAATCATTATTTTATAAAGTCACACACAATCGCAATATCAAAACTCAACACGATCTAAAGAACCATCAATCAACAAAACTTAGATAACTTTGCTGATTATATGAGTCAATTAATCAACATATTTTACCATAATTATATTCAATATGCAAAGCATGCCCATGTAATCATGATAATACATGCATATTCATGATAAAATATGTATAATAACATCAAAAAATAAAATTTCATGTTATATTTCTTATGCATAAATAAAAATTTGATGAAACATATCACATATATCATTAATTAAGTCATAATTTTATGCTTAAATATCATGAATAATTGAAAACAACATAAAATGCATGCAAGAGTCATGCAAAAGTCATACATTCATGATAAAAATACACAAAGCATGAGAAAAAATGAAAAGGCATGCTTCTAAAGGTAATACCTAGGGTCCTAGTGTTGAAATCAGTAAAAAATACTCTGAATCGGTCTAAAATGACCTTAAACCCATCAAGTAAGACTCTGAACCAGTTCGAGAACTGCCACCAAACCAAAACATGCAGAAAAGCCTCTAAACCGCTAAAACTGAATGAGAAAACCCTTGTTCATTCTCATATACAAGAAAACAGGGTCTCCTCTTGCAGGAATCGGTGAAAAACCTTTCGAACCCGGTTAGAAAAAGCTCTAAACTAGTCTTAAAATAAATTGTATCGGTCATTGAACTGGTTCTGCTCCTTAAAAGGGGTAAACAGTGCATGGATCCTATCATAGGATATATTTTAAACCTGATCCAACCCAAAATTAGTACACAGATTGGATCTCAACCACCCACAGTTGGTTTCCACCACTGCCGGCAGTCAGCCTCAAAATCTACCGATGATGGCCACCCTCCAACAACTAGCTGCCAATGAAGTCCATTGATGGAAAGTGGTTAAAACCCCAAACCAAAACCTTCTGATTTCTTAGTGTATCACCCCCTTTTCACTAACTAGACATAGTCGACAATGATCGCCTCAGACAGCTGGCCTCCACTGCTGATGGCGACAATCAATCGACAGTGGCCAGTTACCACTGTCAAGGTCACCATGCTGGCAAAGGAAAAAAAACAGTCAGTCGAGGTGGTTGTGGCTGACTTGTCTAAAGAGGCGGGGGGCTCTATGCTAGGGATCCAAAAAAAGCTGATTAAAATCCAATTTTTGGCAACCCTGCTCACCGATAGAGCACGACAATGCACCCACATCGAGGATACATGCAACAGAGTCATGGTGTGGCCCCATAACCCATTGTTGACGTAAAACCAATAAAGAATGCAACTTACGAGAAGTTGCCATAGTTGATCCGATCAAAGCTTGTATAGACGTGGGTGGTCAATGTTCTCCTTAGCCAATCAACACCCTCAATGAAACCAAGCTATCAGGTCGAATGGTAAGGAGGACCCTTGAACCCAGAGAGAGAGAGAGAGAGAGAGAGAGAGAGAGAGAGATCACCTTGGTAGTCCCCATCAAGCTACCATGAATCTCCTTATATAGTGGGAGAAGAATCTGGGTTACATGCATGACATTCATGTAATGTGAACCTTTCATATTCACATATTGAATATGAGCCTTTCACATTCACGTAATAGCCCTCACATTCTTATTGAGTCTCTTGGTGTGCCCTGTGTCAAACTTGGTCACATCTGGTTGGACCCGATCCAAAAAAAAAAGTCCAACATAAACTATATTGAACCCCTTCTCAACTTAACACTCGTTGCAGTCATGACGTGCTTTAACGCAGTTCTTTGAAAGAGGAAGACAATTTTTATCTGAATTATTGTAAGATTATTTATGTAAACATAAGCAATCGTTTATCATTTATACTCGTACCTAAAAATCTTATAATTCAAAATTACACCTCATCAAAATGTTGCCTACTGTCAGTTTCATAAGATGGCAATTCCACTTTACACTCCAAGTCTTTTATGTTATCCTTAAGATCTGTTTGGAAAGCAGTAATTTGAGAGAAAGGATAACCACCAAAGAAAAATGGCTGACATGGACTGACTTTTAACCAATTTAGGAAGGTTGAACTAGCAGATTCATGAAAATAGGGAGGCAGTTTGCATCTATCATTTCCTCATTTTTTTGGTTTTGGTTTCTTCCACACAGAGGAGCTATTTGCCAAATCCTTCACTCCATTTCCTGGTTGAAATAGAAAACTCATAGTCAATAAATTTGGTAAAACTTGTTTCTTACCAACTCTTATTTAACCTTATTTGTCATGTATATATCTCTATTCTTTTTTGCTTTTTTCTTCTTTTTTGAAAAGCAAGTTGGGGTTAGGCAGACTCGTACCAGATTCATTACTCATCAATAAGAAGCAATATATGACACTACAAGAAATCTGTGGATTAGCGATGACCTCAATCCATCGCCAATTTATCGCTAAATAGTTTAGCGACAGATTAGCATTGGCTTAGTGATGGATAACTTCCATCACAAAATTCTAGTTGCTAATTAGCGATGGAAACTATCTGTCACAAGTTCTGTCGCTAATTTATGACGAATTAGCGAATGCCATGATTCGTCGCAAGGCCGTTGTTAATATGCGGAGATTTGGTTTGGCGACAAATTAAAATTCATCATTAATTTTGTCGCTATTGTAGCGATGAATTAAAATCCATCGCAAAAACATTGGCCGATTCACTTTTGTGATGGATAAATATTCGTCACTAATCCATCGCAAAATTAGATGCTGATACTAAATAGTAACGGCTAATATTCATCGCTAATCCGTCGTAAACACTAAAAAAAATTGTTTAAAACATAAATATCGAGAAAAAATTCTCGTGATACAATTTATATTTCTTGTACAATTTATATTTCCTGTGTGTAAAAAATAAAGTACACATAAAAAATATATATATAAAGTAACTAAAATAATTTATCAATCCACTATAATCCTTGCCAAGTTTTAATTATTTACAAGTAAACATTTACAAAGATTTTATTTTGAAACAACAAGAAAATACAACAAATTCAACACATGAATCTAATCATCGCCAAAATTTTGTGCGTCATCTTCTTCATTGTCTCGATCTACCCCTTCAGCTCCTCTACGTTGATTATCTCTAGCATCCTACAAGAGAAAAGAAAGGTTAGTATTGATAAACAAAATATAATGAAATAAATTATATGCAATGCACCTAAGTTAAGGCAATCAAAGTAACATGAGTGAATTACACATAATCTAGCTAGCAATAAAGTGAAGGATATTAATAGAATTCAAATGTGTTTTAAGGCTGACATAAAAAATTCATAATGATTCAATCATGCAAACATGTGTTCTAATCATGCATATACTAGCTTGAAATCTAACGACATGAAACTTTCATACTTGAGAGGCACCTGTAGACGAAGAACCCCTATCCCGAAAAAAGTTGCACAACTCATTACGAACAACGTTGGAAATTGCTTCATATAAATAGTCATGCATTGTGTCCTTAACAAGCTAGCGAACATCATCCCAAGAATTAGGCGGGTCAGTCGGATGCTTGGAGTTGATGCTGGCGGGAGAACTCTGTGAGCCGTGACTGGAGGAGGTAACGACTGGTGAGGTGTTTATATTACACCCAAACCCGAACACACGACCCTTTTTGGGTTCACCTTTCACCTGTGCTGCAGATAAAAAAGTGGATACTGAGTAGAGTCATCGCCACATCATTCTACCATTTGTTGCTCATATGACTCTTACAAAGTAATAATTACAGTATAAATTAATAATTAAGAATTACAATGTTTATGATAACTTGTATATTATAATGTTTATTAATACAATAAACACATACCGTTGTCATTCTTGCCTTCTCTGATACGAACTCTCCCGTGGTCTTATGTTTATGTATTTTAACAAACACATCCTTGTATGGCACAATGCCTCTTTTTCCTACTTCCTGCAAAGTTAAAGGATAACAAAATTATTTGACAGGTATGCAACAATACTTATAAAATTGACAATATATATATATTGATGAGTTACCATTTTCTTCAGGTGGCTCCTAAAAGTCCTAGATCCACTTGTGTGTAGATGGGCATCGAGCATCTTTGCTCGGTTTTATGCAGCCTTCGCTAAGTAGTTTCGAAATTCATGCCCCACCCACTTGTCACATATTGCGTCCCACACATCTGACCTGATAGTATGAGGTCCATGGCCCTTCCACTGCAGTGGATCATCTATCCCGGTAGATGTTTTTCTTGTTGCAGTCTTTATATTGTGCAACATGTCTACAAATCGACTGACAACCACCTTCTGCCACACCTTCCTCGTGTCTTACTTCTTTATCGTAGTCATGAAGTGATTCGAAGCCTACAAATACTTTCAGAAAGTTAGTAGACATAACTATAATAAAAAATTAAATATGAAACACATTAACTATGAGAAACGATTATATACCATGAATGAGGACCACAATCTGTCTAACACCTCCTTCGGGTACTTTGTCTATTGAGCGATTGGTCCTGATAGATGTTGAACTAGTGAATGCCTAATCTCTCATATTACTTCTTGTGGCTCGAACCTCGTGTTGCACATGAATTGGTACACATTAACTATCAATATACAATATTTATAAGATAAGTTAGGATAAGTGAAAATGAAATACTTACGGTCGATTATCAATATACACTACTTGAATGAGTCTTCTTGTGTCAGACTGAGAAGACCCTGTATCCAGCGTTGTCTCGTGACTTGTATGAACAACTGGTGTAGGTGGGTCATGTATAGGTGAACCATCATCTGTAGAAAAATGAGTTAGAAATTCACACAATGCACATTTAAACTAATCAAGTATATAATTAGTTAAATGATATACCTATCAAAGCAGCCCGTGAAGATGAAGGTTGAGACTGGTTACCACTGGGTGATCCACCACTGTAACCTCCACGAACCATATTCTAACAAATAAAAAATATCATGCAATACATTCGAACATTGTAATACATTCAAATCATTCAAACACGTTACAATACATTCAAATCATAACTCTATACGTATCGAAGATACATAATCAAAGAATAAAAAATGTCATGCAATACATTCAAACATTGCAATACCTTCAAATCATCCAAACCATTATAATACATTTCAATACATTCAAATAATTTAAATCATTCACATCAAATATTACAATACATTCAAATCATTCAAACATGTTACAATACATTCAAATCATAACTCTATACGTATCGAAGATACATAATCAAAGAATAAAAAATGTCATGCAATACATTCAAACATTGCAATACATTTTCACTACAAGAAACCTTTGGATTAGCGACGACCTAAATCTGTTGCTAATTCGACTTTAATCCATCGCTAAACAACTTAGCGTCGGATTAGAGATGGATAGCTTTCATCGCAAATTTTTTGAAGCTAATTAGCGACAGAATATATATGTCGCCCATTCTGTCACTAAGTAGCAATGAAATGTATCTGTCGCCAGTTTCGTCGCTAAGTTGTGATGGAATAATGAATGCCAACATCTATCGCAAGCCCGTCGTTACTATACGACGATTTTGGTGTTGCGACAGATTTATAGTCGTCGCTAATCCATCGCTACATTCAACGCTAATAGCAATTAGCGACGGATATATATGTCTCTAATCTATCGTAAACAAAGAAAAAAAATTTAAAAAATATTTAAAAATTAAATATCAAGAAAAAATTTTGCGTGATACAATTTATATTTCCTGTACAATTTATATTTCATGTGAATAAAAAACAAAGTACACATCAAAATACATATAAAAGGAAACTAAAACAATTAATCGATCCACTGTAAAATTCACAAGTTCTAATTATTTATAATTCAACATTTACATTTTTGAAACAAAAAGAAGGTAGAACAAATTCAACACATGAATCTAATCATCGCTAAGATTTTGTGCGTCCTCCTGTTCATTGTCTTGATCTGTCCCTTCAGCTCCACTACGCTGATTATCGCCAACAACCTACACAAGAAAAGAAAGGTCAGTATTGATAAACAAAATATACTTAAATAAATTATACTTTATATGTGATTTTATCATGCTCATGTGTATTCTAAGGCAGTAAAAAAACTGTATATGTGATTCTATCATGCTCATATGTGTTCTAAGGCAGTAAAAAAACTGTATATGTGATTCTATCATGCTCATATGTGTTCTTAAGACAGTAAAAGAAACTTATATGTGATTCAATCATGCTCATATGTGCTCTAAGGCAGTCAAAAAAATGTATATGTGATTCTACCATGCTCATATGTATTCTAAGGCAGTAAAAAAACTTTATATGTGATTCAATCATGCTCATATGTGTTCTAAAGACAGTAAAAAAACTATTTTTATGATTCTATCATACTCATATATATGTGCTCTAAGGCAGTAAAAAATTTGTATATATGATTCTATCATGCTCATATGTATTCTAAGGCAGGAAAAAAACTGTATATGTAACTATATCATACTCATATGTGTTCTAAGGCAGTTAAAAAACTTTATATGTGATTCAATGATGCTCATATGTGTTCTAAAGGCAGTAAAAAAATTGTATATGTGATTCTACCATGCCCATATGTGTTCTAAGGCAGTAAAAAAACTTTATATGTGATTCTATCATGCTCATATGTGTTCTAAGGCAGGCAAAAAACTTTATATGTGATTCTATCATGGCCATATATGTTCTAAGGCAGGCAAAAAACTATATATGTGATTATATTATGCTCATATGTGTTCTAAGGCAGTCAAAAAAACTGTATATGTGATTCTACCATGCTCATATATGCTCTAAGGCAGTCAAAAAATTGTATATGTGATTCTATCATGCTCATATGTGTTCTAAGGCAGTAAAACAACTGTATATGTGATTCTATCATGCTCATATGTGTTCTTAAGATAGTAAAAGAAACTTATATGTGATTCAATCATGCTCATATGTGCTCTAAGGCAGTCAAAAAAATGTATATGTGATTCTACCATGCCCATATGTGTTCTAAGGCAATAAAAAAACTTTATATGTGATTCAATCATGCTCATATGTGTTCTAAAGACAATAAAAAAACTATTTTTGTGATTCTATCATACTCATATATGTTTGCTCTAAGGCAGTAAAAAAACTGTATATGTGATTCTATCATGCTCATATGTGTTCTAAGGCCGGAAAAAAACTGTATGTGATTATATCTTGCTCATATGTGTTCTAAGGCAGTTAAAAAACTTTATATGTGATTTAATCATGCTCATATGTGTTCTAAAGGCAGTAAAAAAATTGTATATGTGATTCTACCATGCCCATATGTGTTCTAAGGCAGTAAAAAAACTGTATATGTGCTTCTATCATGCTCATATGTGTTCTAAAGCAGGCAAAAAACTTTATATGTGATTCTATCATGCTCATATATGTTCTAAGCCAGGCAAAAAACTATATATGTGATTATATCATGCTCATATGTGTTCTAAGGCAGTCAAAAAAACTATATATGTGATTCTACCCTGCCCATATATGCTCTAAGGCAGTAAAAAACTGTATATGTGATTCTATCATGCTCATATGTATTCTAAGGCAGTAAAAATATTATACTAAAATATTATATAAAAGGTCAGTATTGATAAACAAAATATACTGAAATAAATTATATGCAATGCACCTAAGTTAAGGCATTCAAAGTTATATGAAATCTAACGACATGCAATACATCACATGAAACTTTCATACCTGAGAGGCACCTGCAAACGAAGCTCCCCTGTTCTGCAAAAAACTGTTGAACTCATCCCAGAGAACGTCGATAATTGTTTCATAGAAGTAGTCACACATTGTGTCCTTAATGATCTGGCGTACATCATCCCAAGAATTAGTCGGATGCTTGGAGCTGATTGGTTGAACTTTTGCAATGGTATATTTTTAAAAGATATTTTTCAATAAAATAGTTGGAAAATCGTCAACCAAAAGTAATAAAAACCGACTTTCTACGAATGTGGCAAGTACGGGTCGAATCCACAGGGAACGGGAACTATTCAAATTAATTCTAAAAATTTCAATTTATTAATATCAAGATCTGAATCTAAGTTAACAAGTACAATTCTAAAGAAATTACAGAATAAAATTTACAATTAACTAGAAAAACAAATCTAAATTCCTCTTTAGATCTCCAAGGGCAATTTCATCCCTTTTCCCAGTATAACTTCTTCACACTGGACAAGATTAACCTCGTAATCTTTAGAAAGCTTATCAACCTAAAACACAGAAAAAAAAAGTCAGTATACAACTCTGAAAGATAAATCTAGAAATTAGGCTAAATCTAATTCTACAGTAATTAACTAAATTAAATTCTAATTAAAACTAAAAATCAACTAAAATATCAAATTTAATGCTACCAACTAATTATACTCTATCTAACTAAGTTAATTGATGCAGATGCACTAACTAATGTGCAGAAAACACTGAAAACTACCGAAAATCAATTTACCAATGAAATGAATATTTTGCCCCTAACTAGTGCACAAGTGGATCCTGACAGCTTTTTGCAAACAGAGAGTTTGAAGGAGCAAATGAAGTACAAATTTCACAAAATTTCTTCTGTTCTGTTTTTGACAGATTCAAAAATCTGTCAAATTTTACGGATTTGAAAAATTCATTCTGGAACTCTAGATATAGGTGTTTCAAATTCGTGAAATTTTTGGAAATTGCAAGTCCCGAAACTGAAAAACCCGAAAAAACTGTTTTAGGAAAACACTTAAAAATCAGACCAAATCAACTTGAAATGAGTTGATTTTTAGTCCGCTGATAGTGAACACCTTGATGAAGAGAATAGAACAAAAATTATTGAAAAACTTTAAAATTTTGCACATAAAATGACGAGTGCAAGATGCAGCAAAAGTCTAGTTTTAGAATCAATGCACTATTCACTTGACTCAATCCACTTATGGCACTATGACTGTAAATTAGATGCAAACACAGCCCTAACACTGATAAATGACTATCAAAATACAAAGAAGGAATGTAATTAAAAGAAATGTACGAACATGGAAATGCAACACACAAGTTAATGATAATTCTAATCTAACTAACACGCCAAGGTTAACAATCATAAACTAACATGTACTACTAATTGGACTATCTAAAGAAATAAACTTAATTAATCATAATACACTAACTCTAATATAAATTAAATGATAACTACAAACACGCCATACACATCTAAAGCTAAATTCACATTAGAGTTACAAAGAACATTAACGCAATTTAACTAATCAACTTAAATAAAATGAGTAACTATCTAGGGTTAATTGGGAGCTAGGGTTACTTAGTAAGACGGTTTGGGATAGACTTGGACTTAGGTTCACGCCACACTAGGGACACACTAGGTTGACTAAGTTAGAAATTTAATTAAAATAGCCACCTAAGAATTAAAGACTAATTATACAAAATCGAAAATAAAGAATTAATTGAATGACTCTCTCTAAATCACACGTCTAACTTGAGGTCAATGAATACTAATGAATACCTACCTAAATAATAATTTACTTATTAAAACCTAAGGCTAATTCAAACTTACTAAAAGGATTAATCCTAAACCTATGCTAGGTCAAGATAGAAAGTTAGAAAAGAGGGGTAATAAATGAAAATTAACGAATTTGGAATGAAGACTATTCTCCATAATTGCCTTAGTAATTCAATTGGGAAGCTTAACCATATAAAACCATCCAGCAAGAGGGCCCACACATTTTGGATTTGGCATTAAAAGAAAATAACACAATTAAGGCTCTTTCCCAAAACCGTTGATAGAAATTTTAGAAAGTGACTTAAAATTCAAACTTTGTTTCCAAAATTTAAAATCTAAATCTTCTCTCTTGGATGGATACACAATTTTCAAATCTTTCCTTAAATGAACCCCACGAATTTGGAGGAGTCCAAATTTACCAAAATTGTTTTTCAATAAAAATTACCTATTTACCCTCCTTCTAAAATTAGATATTACCTACTTAATTAAATTATACTATCATTAACCTAACTAATCTAACCCCTACACAACTAATTTAAAGGGTAAGGAAGACATATAGAATACGAATTACAAAAAAGCTAATTTAGCCAACACACACAAATAAAAAACTACCTAAACAAACATGCAAAAAAACGTTTTCTACACTAACACCCAATTCAATGAATCTAGACACTCTAGCTAACCTACCTAATCCTATCAAATTTACCAAATGAAACCTAAACTCAAGCTGGACTGTAATGGCAGACGTCCCTTTGGAGAAGAAAGCCACACTACACACCTAAAAAATTGACTTAACCTAAAACTATGAAAACGATAATAAAATTTTGTTCTTTTCTCTTTGGAATAAACTTCAAACACAATGCAAAACCAAAATTCAACTAACTATCAACTAAATACAGTTTAAACAATACCTAGCTGACTGAATTACAACTAAAAATTAAATAATCTAGACTACACTAAGATCCAAAAACTCGCTAGACTTGAACAAGACAACTCCTAACCGATGGACTCAACTTAACACATATAGCACTCAACCATACATTCAACATGAAACTAAACTAATTTAACTTCAGATTGCTGGAAACAAGACCCTTTGAACATTGTTTACTGCTACAAAAATTCAGAAAACAAAAGATGATAAAATGTTGAAATCGGCTAAAACTCAATTTCAAAACAAGACTAAATGACACTTCTAAGACATGAATAACGACCCACCATGAAATTAAACTAGAAGAAATACTTTTTAACACAGTTTAATACTGAAACAAAACTCAGAAAATAGAAAACAAGAAAATGTTGGAATCGGCTAGACTAGATCTAGCTGATTTCCACTTTTTGGGCTAAAACGAATTGTAAATCCAAGAATATGCCTAATCTAGACCCAAAAGCGACATTCAAACACGGGAAATACCGAAAAATGACAGTGGTTTGCTGTCAAAGAAGGAGAAAAATTAGAGAATGGGCCGGGATTTAAAGAACACAATGGGTAGACACGATTCTATCTAGAAGAATGGAGGAAAGGAAGACCTACCTCAAGGGCGATCCAATGATTGTGGGGGTGGAAAGAGCGGAAGCTGCCTATGAAGATGTGTTTCTTCTTCTTCAAGGATGTTGGAACGTCACAATGGAGCTTGTTTTTGCAGCTGCACCACGTTTGAAGTACATCGAGGGCAGAAAGTGAACCGATTCGCGATTGGGTGGAGTAGATGATTGGATGGAGGTAGGGCCAATCTTTCTTGTTGGAGTAGATGGAAATTCACGCAAGAATAGTGTCTTCAACCTCTGCTACACCTGAAAAAATCAAGAACAAATGCTCAGCACCCAGCAAGGATGATTAGAATTGAAAAAGATATGTAAAACAAAGAGAAATAACACAGGGAAAGTGCTTGAATCTCAAGCAAAACCCAACGACAAAGAGGTAATGGCATGGAATGATTGGGGAAGAAGGTGGATGGAGCAAGACTCGGAAGAGGAGGTGCAAATCCCTAGGCAAAAACGTATAGGGTTTTCAGAAAACTCTATTTTATACTTTGGTCTCTTTTCAGAAAGAGGTTTAAAATGAAAAATATTGCTCTGCGCCTCTTTTGGAGGGGGTTTTCTGAAAACATTTTCTAAATGCGTTTTGGATCACGTTGGATATGGATTATGAGGTTTTAAACACTAATCCAAGGCCAAAGACAGTCTATTTGAGTTGGATCTTGATCCGAATCACCTTAAAATTCGTGCCCAAACACTAAAATTGCCATAACTCACTCAATTTAACTTTGATTTTCCTGAAATTTGAACCATGACTCCTCTATGTCAAAATGCATCCAATCATGGGTTCTAAACCTTAAAATCACCTAAAAATGCATGAATATATTAATAACATGATGTGCATTTCATGGAGCATCACTGATGTTGACGAGAGAAGTCTCTAAGTCGTGACTGGAGGAAGCAATGACAGGTGAGGCGTTCATATTACTCCCAAACCAGAACACACGACCCTTTTTGGGTTCACCTGCTACAGTCACCCATGCTGCACGATCAAATGATGGATGCTGAGTAGAGTCATCGCCATATCGCTCTACCATATGTTGCTCATATGACTCCTACAAAATAATGTTTATAATATAAAATAATAATTAAGAATTATAATGTTTATGATAACTTGTATATTATAATGATTATTAATACAATAAATGCATATCATTGTCATTCTCGCCTCCTCCGATTCGAACTCTCCTGTGGTCTTACGTTTATGTGTTTGAACAAACACATCCTTGTATGGCACAAAGCCTCCTTTTTCTGCTTCATGCGAAGTGAAATGATAAAAGATTTAGTTAACAGGTTTGCAACAATACTTATAAAATTGATTTGTTTATATATTGATGAGTTACCATTTTCTTCAGATGGCTCCCAAAAGTCCTAGATCTACTTGTGTGTAGATGGGCTTCGGGCATTTTCGCTCGATTTTGTGCAGCCTTCGCTGAGCGATTTCAATATGCATCCCTAGCCCACTTGTCACACATTGCATCCCAAACATCTGACCTGATAGTAGGAGGTCCATGGCCCTTCCACTGCAGTGGATCATCTATCCTGCCAGATGTTTTTCTTGCTACAGTCTTTATATTATGCAGCATGTCTGCAAATCGATTGGCAGCCACCTTCTGCCACTCCTTCCTTGCATCATGTTCCTCCATCATAGTCGCGAAGCGATTCAAAGCCTATAATTTTTTTTAGAAAGTTAGTAAACATGACTATAACAAATAATTAAATATGAAACACATTAACTATGATAAACAACTGTATACCGTGAATGAGAACCACAATCTATCTATCACCTCTTTTGGATACTCTTTCCATTGAGCGATTGGTCCTAGTAGATGTTGAAGTAGTGAATTCCTAATATCGCATACTACTTTTTGTGGCTCGAACCTCGTGCTGCACATTAATTGGTACATAGTAAATATCAATATACAATATTTATAAGATATGCAATAAGTGAAAATGAAATACTTATGGTCGATTATCGATATACACTATTCAAATGAGTCTTCTTGTGCCAGACTGAGAAGACCCTGCATCCTGTGTTGGCTCCTGACTTGTATGATCAACTGGTGTAGGTGGGTCATGTACAGGCGAAACATCATCTGTAAAAAAATATGTTAGAATTTCTCAGAATGCGCATTTCAACTAATCAAGCATCCAATTAGTTAAATGATATACTTATCAAAGGAGCCTGTGAAGATGAAGGCTGAGACTGGCTACTACTGGATGAACGACCATTGTAAGCTCCATGAACCATATTCTAACAAATAAAAAATGTCATGCAATATATTCAAATTGTTTCAAATAATTCACATCAAGTATTTCAATACATTCAAATAATTCAAATCAAGTATTGCAATACATTCAAATCATTCAGAATACCAGCAATACATTCAAATCATTGCAATACATTTCAATACATTCAAATAATTCAAATCAAGTATTGCAATACATTCAAATCATTGGAATACCTGCAAATCATTCAAATCATTGCAATACATTTCAATATATTCGAATAATTCAAATCAAGTATTGCAATACATTCAAATCATTCAAATCATTGGAATACCTGCAAATTATTCAAATCATTTTAATACATTCAAATCATTCACACCAAGTATTGCAATACATTCAAATCATTCACATCAAGTATTGCAATACATTCAAATAATTCAAATCATTCACATCAAGTTTTGCAATACATTCAAATCATTGTCACACATTTCTATACATTCAAATAATTCAAATCATTCACATCAAGTATTGCAATACATTCAAAACATTGGAATACATTCAAATAGAGGTTTGTATTATAAGATTTTGCTCACTAGCTCGAGAATTTTTCCTCATCACTTGTTTGACTTTCATATTCTTCTTCATCTTCTTCTTCATTCTTTGTCATTTGGATCACATTCTTCTATGAATGTTTCATCGACCAATGGAGATATGACATGCATATCATGCGCAACATCGTGACCATAAGAGAAGTCATAGATATCATCTGATTGATAGTAATCACTCTCTTTAGTTATCTTGTCTTCCTGTAACTGATCATACTTAGGGTATAGTTTGGACTTCACCTTGCAAACTACCCACCATTCATTTCTATCTAACTTTTTTGTACTCGGATATGAAGTATAATAAACTTGTTGAGCTTGCGAGGCTAATATGAATGGTTCATATGTTCCGAACCTTGATTTATGATTCACCTTCACAATCATTTTCCTTGAAGACATATACAATCATTGCAATCTAAGAGTAATAGGAAAGTAGCAGAGCGCCTCATATGAAACTTCTTTTGATCTCATGCTACCATTGCCTCTTGTCTTTGGCTTGAACCGAGGACGCCCATATGACGAGCATGATATGTTGTTTTCCTTATCTTTGAAATACAACATGCAGTGATTTGGACACGCATCTATCTTTTTATACCTCATACCTAGAGCGTTGACCATAACATTCGCATAATAGAAATTTTATGGCAATTTCTCATATTTGGGTAACATACTCTTCACAATTATGCATAAACGGTCAAAACATGATTGACTCAAATTATACTCAGACTTCAAATTCATTAGTTAAAGAACTACATACAAGATAGTGTGACTCTCATAACCGTTCCAAAGTGGCTCATCGACATCTCTATGTAAATCATAAAATCTACTAGCTGCATTGTTTGGTGATTATTTATCTACTACAGTTGTTACATCACTAGGACCCATAGCAGAACCCAGTTTTGTTTCTACAGCATCAAATATCAAATCCATATATGGATTATCGTGCACCATATTCACCCGTGCATCAAAATTGTTTCTAAATTCTTTACCATAGAATGTTCAATTCTGATAATCACTCACAAAACCCTTCATGTATAGGTGATGTCTAACGCCATGAGGTTCTATAAATCAATTATTCTTACAAATCTTGCAGGGATACCTAATCTGACCTGTGGGGTCCACTGTACTAACACTTGCCATTGCAAATTTAATAAAACTTTCAACAGCATCCATATATTCATGTGATAACTCATTGTCAACTATCCTACGTTACATCCATTCACGGTTTACAGCTATTTTGTTGTATGATGTTATGAATAGTATTCTAACCAGTTAAAAGAGAATCATCAGAATGTTATGATGAAGAAAATATCAAATTTATCATGCAATATATGATGTCATACAATCACAAGAATTATGATGCATGCATTGATAACTTAATATTTTCATGTGCAAACTATTCATAACACGATACATTCATTTGAAGCATCCTTTCATTATACAATTTCACATCTAAGTCATAATCAAATTGAAAGTAACTACATGCAAGCATGAATACAATCACATCAAACATTATAATGCATCGAAAATATTCATATCAAAAAAATGTCAAACATGTACCTACAGTAAACACACTCTAATATTTCGTTAACTACTACCATGCCTAGCATGGAATCCGTACTCCAAAAATAAGAACACTTTTATTCTTATACATTAAAATCATGCTCAGCATGATCTCCAAACTCCAACAAAGCAGTCTGAGATATCAACAACTAAGTGAGTGTTAACAGTAAAGTGTTGTATCCAATAAACTAAATAACATGTGATGCGCTTGCATCACTTACTCACCACGGGTATTTACCCGATTTGCATTATTTTTGTCACTTACTTACCACGGGTGGTGGGGCACAAGCGGGATCCATTGAGAAATCTGCAAGAGACACTGTGTTAAAATAAAGTCACCCTCTACCGAAAGAAAAAAATTAGAATAAATATCGAAGTCGGACGGGATTTCGACGAGGCAGAATGCCTCCCAAGCATCGACCACATCTCCGTTCGGCCCAACAGGTTTTCGAGTTTGGCCAGCCAGTCAGTAGGCCAATGATGTACGACAGTGGCATGAGGTCTCCGGAGGTAGTGATCGTCCCCTAGAGCAGCAGGCACGGGGTGATGTCGTGGTTCAGAAACCCGGCGATCTCCGGGCGCACCCTGGCCCATCGCCCCCCTGTCAAAAAAAATGAGGCAGGAGGGGCGACCCCCTGCCGAAAAAAAAATGAGGCAGGGGGTGACCCCATGCTGGAAAAGCAAGGGGTGATCCCCTGCCCGAATAAAAAAATGAGGCAAGGAGGACGACCCCCTGCCGGAAAAAAAAGAGGCAGAGGGTCGCCCCCCCTCCTCTGCCAGAAAAAAAAAGAGGCAGGGGGGCAACCCCCCGTCAGAAATAAAAAATGAGGCAGGGAGCGACCCCCTGCCAGAAAAAAAAAATGAGGCAGGCACCCTCCCTGCCGGAAAAAAATAACGAGGCAGGGGGGGTGACCCCCTGCCAGAAAAAAAAATGACCCACTTACCTAGGAGACGTCGGGCGGCAGGCGGGGGGCGACGGGCGGCAGAACGGGGAGCGATGGGCCGAGGGAGGGAAGGGCGGCGGAACGGGGGACGATGGGTCGGGGGAGGGACGGGTGGCGGACCAGGGAGCGACGGGCGGCGGGCCGGGGAGTGCATCGGGTGGAAGAGGGCGGCGGCCGAAGGAGTGTGTCGGGCGGGAGAGACGAAATAGGAAAGAGAAAGAAAGGTTCTGATTAGGGATTTATGGGAAACTTAGCGATAAATTTAGCGATGGCCTACTTTTGTCGCAACTCTATCATAAATTTATATGACCAATTAGCAACAGAATATCTCCATTGCTAATGTTGTCGCTACGTAGCGACGAAAAAACCTCCATCGCCAAATTCATCGCTAAATGCCATGGGTATTGCGACAAAAACCTGACATCGCTAATTAGCGATGGATTTAGAGACAGAAGTTTTTTTGTCGCTATTTTAGTAAATATTATAGATTTTAGCGATGGATTTGTTTCTCTCATTAATCCACCGCAAAGTTACGACAGAAAAAATCTATCACAAACTTTCGTCGCTAATGGCCATTTTTCTTGTAGTGTTCAATACATTCAAATCATTCACATCAAATATTGTAATACATTCAAACATGTTATAATACATTCAAATCATAACTCTATACGTATCGAAGATACATAATCAAAGAATAAAAAAAGTCATGTAATACATTTAAACATTATAATACCTTCAAATCATTCAAACCATTGCAATACATTTCAATACATTCAAATAATTCAAATCATTCACATCAAATATTACAATACATTCAAATCATAACTCTAAGATACATAATCAAAGAATAAAAAATGTCATGCAATACATTCAAACATCGCAACACCTTCAAATCATTCAAACCATTGCAATATATTTCAATACATTCAAATAATTCAAATCATTCACATCAAATATTGCAATACATTCAAATCATTCAAACACGCTGCAATACATTTAAATCATAACTCTATACATATCGAAGATACATAATCAAAGAATAAAAAATGTCATGCAATACATTCAAACATTGCAATACCTTCAAATCATTCAAACCATTGCAATACATTTCAATACATTCAAATAATTCAAATCATTCATATCAAATATTGTAATACATTCAAATCATTCAAACACATTATAATACATTCAAATCATAACTCTATACGTATCGAAGATACATAATCAAAGAATAAAAAATGTCATGAAATACATTAAAGTCATTGCAATACATTCAAATCATTCACATCAAATAGAGGTATATATTAGAAGATTTATTTCACTAGATCAAGAATTCTTCCTCATCACTTGTTTGACTTTCATATTCTTCTTCTTCCTCCTCCTCCTCTTCTTCATCTTCTTCTTCTTCTTCATTGGCCGCCCATCCACTTGGTATATCATTTGGATCATATTCTTCCATAAATGTTTCATCGACCAATGGAGACATAGCATGCATACCATACGCGATATTGTGACCATAAGAGAAGTCATACATATCATCTGATTGATAGTAATCACTCTCTTCAGTTAACTTGTCTTCCTGTAACTGATTATACTTGGGGTATAGTTTGGACTTCACCTTACAAACTGCCCACCATTCATTTCTATCTGACTTCTTTGTACTCGGATATGAAGTATAGTAAACTTGTTGAGCTTGCGAGGTTAATATGAATGGTTCATATGTTCAAACCTTGATTTATGATTCACCTCCACAATGCCTGAGGCTTTGTCGGCTCTTGTTGCAGTCGGATCAAACCAATGACACTTGAATAAAGTTACCCTATTATTTATGCCTAAGTAAGTCAACTCCATTATTTCTTCTATAACATTATAGTAGTCATGTTCATTTTCACAGTAGCTGCTACCCCTGACACACACGCCACTATTCATCATTGACGTGTTTACACCGTAGTCTTTTGTATGAAATCGATAACCATTTACGATGTACCCATTGTAACATTACACAACTTTGGTCGAACTATTTTATAAATCACATATTCCTTGGTCTTTAACATCACCAAGGCAGACCTACAAGCATAAACATTGATTGTGATCATGACTAATTAAGTAACTTATTGTTGTTTACATGGAGACAATGTATGTCATCGTCCTTACAAACTTTGTCAACCATGTCACAAACTTATTTTCACGTTCTTTTTGTACTTCTGCATCAGTGAGATGTGAAAGTTCTCTTCGCAACTCCAGATCAAATCGTCTGCACTTAACAAATACTTATATTACTGGACTATGTATGCACATATAGAACATAAAAGGATATAGATTTGTGTTGCGTCTACATATACTTACTTAATGTATGAGTCGATCGTTGAGCAATTAAAAATGATATAGATTTGTGTTGCATCTTGCACTCGATCTTTCAAGAGTCTTGATCGACAACTGCCAAAGGTATGCCCAAGTGATTGAAATATCGACAGTTTGTCAGCTACAGTAAATTATTCTCCATCATCGTTACGAGGTGGGCATGTGTAACATGTTGGAATGTGAGGTTTAAAGTATATAGATGAGAAATTTGAAATCGCTTCTAAAGTGTATGCCTCACAAATAGAGCCCTCTACTCTTGTTTTATTCTGAATCTTTTTTTTAAGTCAAACATGCATCTGTCAACAATATACATCTTGGATTACAATAAATTTCTCAATAGCATTGAAGAAAAAAATATAAGAAAATATATACCTTTTAAATGGGTACATCCACCGATATTGCACAGGACCACCAACCCTTAGTTCATGTGGCAAGTGTATGATCAAATATTCCATAACATCGAAAAATGTTGGCAGAAATATCTTCTTTAGATGACAAATAATAGTAACGACAAAATCCTTAAGATTCTTTAACTCAGATACTACGACTTTTGATGCACACAAATATTCAAATCATGCTTATATGTATTCTAATATTGTCAAAAAACTCTCATAGTGCTTCAAGCATGCATATTTGTGTTCTAAGGTTGTCAAAAACTTTCATAATGATGAATTCATGCTTATATGTGTTCTAATGTTGTCAAAAAACTCTCATAGTGCTTCAAGCATGCATATTTGTATTCTAAGGTTGTCAAAAACTTTCATAGTGACAAAATCATGCTTATATGTGTTCTAATGTGGTCAAAAAACTCTCATAGTGATTCAATCATGCATATATGTGTTCAAAGGTTGTCAAAAAACTTTCATAGTGATTCAATCATGCATATATGTGTTCTAATGTTGTCAAAAAACTCTCATAGTGATTCAAGCATGCATATATATGTTATAAGGTAGTCAAAAACTTTTATAGTGATGAAATCATGCTTATATGTGTTATAATGTTGTCAAAAAACTCTCATAGTGCTTCAATCATGTATATTTGTGTTCTAAGGTTGTCAAAAACTTTCATAGTGATGAAAACATGCTTATATGTATTCTAATGTTGTCAAAAAACTCTCATACTGATTCAATCATGTATATATGTGTTCAAAGGTTGTGAAAAAACTTTCATAGTAATTCAATCATGCATATATGTGTTCTAATGTTGTCAAAAAACTTTTATAGTGATTCAATCATGCATATATGTGTTATAAAGTAGTCAAAAACTTTCATAGTGATAAAATCATGCTTATATGTGTTCTAATGTTGTCAAAAAATTATCATAGTGCTTCAAGCATGCATATTTGTGTTCTATGGTTGTCAAAAACTTTCATAGTGATGAAATCATGCTTATATATTCTAATGTTGTCAAAAAACTCTCATAGTGATTCAATTATGCATATATGTGTTCTAAGACAGTCAAATAATTTCATAGTGATGAAATCATGCTTATATATGTATTCTAATATTGTCAAAAAACTTTCATAGTGATTCAATCATGCATATACGTGTTATAAGGCAGTCAAAAACTTTTATAGTGATTAAATCATGCAAATATGTGATGAAATCATGCATATACTAGCTTGAAATCTAACAACATGAAACAAATGACATGAAACTTTTATACCTAACAGGCAGCTGCAGACAAAGTTCCCCTGTCCCGAAAAAAGCAACACAACTCATTACAGACAACATCAAAAAATGCTTCATGTAAATAGTCATGCATTGTGTCCTTAACATGCTGACAGACATCCTCCCAAGAATTAGATGGGTCAATCGGACGCTTGGAGTTGATGCTGGCGGGAGAACTCTGAGAGCTCTGACTGGAGGAGGCAACGACTAGTGTGGTGTTCATATTACTCTCAAATCCGAACACACGACTCTTTTTGGGTTCACTGGTTGCAGTCACCCATGCTGCAGGATCAAAAGGCGGATGTTGAGTGGAGTCATCGTCATATCGCTCTACCATTTGTTGCTCGTATGACTCCTACAAAGTAATGATTACAGTATGGATTAATAATTAAGAATTACAATATTCATGGTAACTTGTATATTACAATATTTATTAATACAATAAATACATACCATTGTCGTTCTTGTCTTCTCTGATACGAACTCTCCCGTGCTCTTACATTTATGTATTTCAACAAACACATCCTTGTAAGGCACAATACCTCCTTTTTCTGCTTTCTGCAAGGTTAAATGATAAAAAAATCATTTAAAAAGTATGCAACAATACTTATAAATTTGATAATATATATTGATGAGTTACCATTTTCTTCAGATGACTCTCAAAAGTCCTAGATCCACCTTTGTGAAGATGGGCATCAGGCATCTTCATTCAGTTTTTTGCAGCCTTTGTTGAGTGGTTTTAAAATTTAAGCCTCGCCCATTTATTGCACATTGCATCCCAAAAATCTGACCTGACAGTAGGAGGGTCATGGCCCTTTCACTGCAGTGGATCATCTATCCCATCAGATGCTTTTATTGTTGCAGTCTTCATATTATGCAGCATGTATGTAAATCGACTACCAGCCACCTTCTGCCACACCTGTCTCGCGTCCTGCTCCTCCATCGCAGTCGCGAAGTGATTCGAAACCTACAAATAATTTCAGACAGTTAGTATACATGACTATAACAAAAAATTAAATATGAAATGCATTAGCTATGATAAACGATTATATACCATGAATGAGGACCACAATCTGTCCAACACCTTCTTCGGGTACTCTTTTTATTGAGCGATCGATCCTGGTAGATGTTGAACTAGTGACTGCCTAATCTCTCGTATTACTTCTTGTAACTCAAACCTCGTGCTGCACATGAATTGGTACACATTAACTATCGATATATATTATTTATAAGATAAGTATTGGATAAGTGAAAATGAAATACTTATGGTCGATTATCGATATACACTATTTGAATGAGTCATCGTGTGTCAGACTGATAAGACCCTACATCCAGCGCTGTCTCGTGATGTGTATGAATAGTTGGTGTAGGTGGGTCAAGTGCAGGTGAAACATCATCTATAAAAAAATGAGTTAGAAATTCACACAATGCACATTTGAACTAATCAAGTATACAATTAGTTAAATGATATACCTATTGAAGCAGCCTGTGAAGATGAATGATGAGACTGACTACCACTGGGTGCTCGACCACTGTGACTTCCACGAACCATATTCTAACAAATAAAAATTTTATTTGAATCAGTTACACAACTCTATATCTTCGTAGATACATAATTAAATCAAAAATAACTTCATGCAATACATTCAAACATTACAATACATTCAAATCATTGCAATACATTCACATCAAATATTGCAATACATTAAAACATAAGATATGACATCACTTGCTAATCATGGATAACTTATCCTTAACTTGCAATACAATTGGATCAGTTACACAACTCTAAAAGATTGCAATACATTCAAATATAAGGTATGTATTACAAAATGTGTTGCACTAGCTCGAGTATGCTTCCTCATCACTTGTTTGACTTTCATATTCTTTTTTTTCCTCCTCGTCTTCTTCTTCTTCTTCTTCTTCTTCATTGGGTGTCCATCCACTTGGTATATCATTTAGATCACATTCTTTCATACGTGTGCCATTGGATAATAGAGATATGACATGCATACCATATGCGACATCGTGACCATAAGAAAAGTCATACATATTATCTAATTGATAGTAATCACCCTCTTCAGCAATCTTGTCTTCGTATAATTGATCATACTCGGGGTATAGTTTAGACTTCACCTTGCAAATTGCCCACCATTCATTTCTATCTGACTTTCTTGTATTCGGATATGAAGTATAGTAAACTTATTGAGTTTGCGAGGCTAATATAAATGATTCATATGTTTCAAACCTTGATTTATGATTCACCTCTACAATGCCTAAGGCTTTGTTGACTCTTGTTGCTATGGGATCAAACAAATGACACTTAAATTAAGTTACTCTATTATTTATGCCTAAGTAAGTCAACTCCATTATTTTTTCTATAACACCATAGTAGTCATATTCATTTTCACCGTAGCTGCTACCCTTAACACAAATGTCATTATTCATCGTTGACTTGTTTACACCATAGTCTTTTGTATGGAATCGATAACCATTTATGATGTACCCGTTGTAACATTGCATAACTTTGGTCAGACCATTTTGTAAATCACATATTTCTTGGTCATTAACATCACCATGACGGACCTACAAGCATAAACAATGACTGTGATCATGATCAATTAAGTAACTTATTGTTGTTTACACAAAAAGAATGTATGTCATCGTCCTTACCAACTCTTTCAACCATGCCACAAACTTATTTTCACGTTCTTTCTGTACTTCTGAATCTGTGAGATGTAGAAGTTCTCTTCGCAACTTCAGATCAAATCATTTGCACTTAACAAATATTTATATTACTGAACCATGTATGTACGTATAGAACTTAGTGTTATATATTAAGTATACTTGATATAGGGGTTGATCGTTGAGCAATTAAAAAAGATATAAATTTGTGCTGCGTCTTGCTCTCGATCTTCCAAGAGTCTTGATCGGCAACTACCAAAGGCATGCGCAAGTGGTGGAAATATCGATAGTTTGTCAGCTACAATAAATTATTCTCCATCATCATTATGAGGTGGGCAAGTATAACATGTTGGAATGTGAGGTTCAAAGTACATAGATTAGAAATTTGAAATCTCTTCTAAAGTGTACGCCTCATAAATAGAACCCTCTACTCTAGCTTTATTCTGAACCTTTTTTTTTAGGTCAAACATGCATCTGTCAACAATATACATCTCGTAATATAATAATTTGCTAACAACATTGAAGAGAAAAATATAAAAAAATATACCTTTCAAATGGGTACATCCATCGATATTGCACAGGACCACCAACCTTAAGTTCATATAGCAAATATATGATCACATGTTCTATAACATCAAAAAATACTGGCGAAAATATCTTCTCTAGCTGACAAATAGTAGTGACGACAAAATCCTCGAAATTCTTTACCTTAGTTACTATAACTTTCGATGCGCACAATGTTCTAAAAAATCTACTCAACTCGGATAATAACCCCCATATAGGTTTGTCTAACATATCATGGAATGCTAAGGGAATCAACCGTTGTATAATGACATGACAATTGTGGCTCTTCAACCTATATAATGGTCCCTCGTCTATCTTCATAGCCCGAGCAATGTTAGAGACGTATCCATCTGAAAATCTCAACTGTCTCAACCATTGACATACCTGCTTTACTTGATCCGGTTCAAGCACGTACTTGCCTTTGGTTTCAGTATTTTGCCATTATACTCTTTGAGTTTTAATTCTGGTATTTTATATATTACTTTTAAATCCATATGGGCCTTCAGATTATCATTTGTTTTTCCTTTGATATTCATTACCGTATTGAACACGTTATCAAACATATTTTTCTTCACATGCATCACATCTAAATTATGTTGTATCAATAAGGTTGACCAATATGGTAGTTTCCAAAATATAGATTTATTTATCCAATTATGATCCTTTATAAATCCAAGGAAGGGCGTTGGACTACAGGCATCTGTCAGTCCATATGGAAAGTATCGCAATTGGCTTAAAATCTCTATGCTAGACAACCTTACAGGAGGACCTTCCATTTCAGTTGTGCCTGCTCGGAACACATTCCTTTGTTGTCAGAATGGATGGTCGTTGAGTAGAAATCGATGGTGACAATCAAACCAGCACGGCTTCCTTTCATGCGTCAATCTAAAAGATTTTGTATCCTCCATGCAGTACGAACATGCCAACCTCTCATGTGTGCTCCAACCAGATAACATACCATATGCAGGAAAGTCACTGATTATCCATAGAACAACAACCTTCATATTAAAGTTTTGTTTTTTATGGGCATCATATGTGAGAACATCGTCATCCCACAGTATTTTCAGTTCATCAATCAATGGCCTTAAATATATATCAAGATTTTGGCTTGGAGAGGTTAGACCAGGGATCAATAGAGACAAGAAAAGATTTTGACGCTTCATACACAAGCTTGGAGGAAGGTTGTATGGGGTAAAAAATATTAGCCAACACGAATATGAAGTTGATTTACCCCCAAATGGATTAAGTTCATTTGTATATAAACCTAGCCTAACATTTCTCACTTCTATTGTGAAGGTCTCATGAGTACGATCAAAGTGCTTCCAAGTTTCCGCGTCAACAAGATGCGTGATCTTGTCTTAATCATATTAAACTTTATTTGCATGCCATCTCATGTATGTAGCTGTTTTCGAAGACATATACAATCATTGCAATCTAGGGGTGAGAGAGAAGTAGCAGAGCGACTTGTATGATACTTCTTTTGACCTCGTGCTACCATTGTCTCTTATCTTTGGCTTGAACCGAGGATGCCCACAAGACAAACATGATCTATTATTTTCTTGATCTTTAAAATACAATATGCAGTGATTTGGACAAGCATCTATTTTTTGATACCTTATACCTAAAGCGTTGACCATAACCTTCGCATGATAAAAATTTTATGGCAATTTCTCATCTTTGGACAACATAGTCTTCACAATACAACACAGACGGTCAAAACATGATTGACTCAAATTATACTCAGACTTCAAATTCATTAGTTGAAGAACTGTAAAAAAGATAGTGTGACTCTTGTAACCATTCCAAAGTAGCTCGTCAGCATCTCTAAGTAAATCATAAAAACTACTAGTTGCATCGTTTGTTGCTTCTTCCTCTACCCCAGTTGGTACATCACTAAGACCCATAGAAGAACTCAGTTCTGGTCCTGTGACATCAAATATCAAATCCACATATGAATTATCGTGCACCACATCCACCCGTGCATCAAAATTGTTCTAAATTTTTTTACTATGAATCGTTCAATTCTGATAATCACTCATAAAACCCTTTCTGTATAGGTGATGTCTAATGTCATGAGGTTCTACAAATCGATTATTCTTACACATCGTGCAGGGGCACCTGATCTGACCTATAGGATCCACTGTAGTGACACTCGTCATTGCAAATTTAATAAAACTGTCAACACCATCCATATATTCAAGCGATACCTCATTGTCAACTATCCTATGGTACATCTATTCACGGTTTGCAGCCATTTCGAAAGACGAATGTTATGGATACTATCCTAACCAGTTAAAAGAGAATTATAAGAATGCTATGATGAAGACAATATCTAATTTATCATGCATTCATGGTGGATGTAATGATTTGATACACACACACACACACACACACACACACATATATATATATATATATATATATATATATATATATATATATATATATATATATATATATATATATATATATATATATATATATATATATATATATATATATATATATATATATATATATATATATATATATATATATATATATATATATGATGTTATTTAATCACAAAAACTATGATGCATGTATTGATAACTTAATATTTTCATGTGCAAAACCATCACATCATATTTACACTCATCACAAAGATATTTAGAATGATGAAATCACATTTATCAACACGATACATTCATTTAAAGCATGTTTTCATGATACAATTTCACATGAAAGGCAAAATCAAATTGAAAATAACTTCATGCAAGTATGGATACAGTCACATCAAACATGGCAATACAATCACTCATTTATACCACAACAATGTCAAACATGTACCTACAACAAACACACTTCAATATCTCGCTAACTACTACCATGACTAGCATGAAATCCGAACTCCAAAAATAAGAGCACTTCTATTTTCATACATTCAAATCATGCTCAGCATGATCTCCGAACTCCAGTAAAGCAGTCCTAGATATCCACAACTAAGTGAATGTGTGAACAAAAAAGTGTTGCATCTAAAAAAGTAAATAACCTGTGATGCGCCTGCATCACTTATTCACCACGGGTATTTACCCGATTTGCATTTTGCTTATTTCTTTTCGCATAGCATTTTAAGTCGTATGTGATGCTTAGCATTAAGCATCACACATTTTACTCTGTTATGCACCTGCAATGCACATTACTCTTGCCGGCCAAAGGCAAAGACACAGAAAGAAGCAGAAGAAAATAGGTTGTCGGCCAAAGACAAAGACATAGGCGGGGGGGCCCTGCCGGCCGAGCAAACACATCAGCAGGGGGGCGGATCCCCCTACCGTTGTTGCTTAAACAAGGGCAAGGGGCGGAGCCCCCTACCAGAAAGTACTAGCAGCAGAGATGCTCTGCTGATCGAGAAAACACAACGAAAGGGGGGCGGATCTCCCTACCGTTGTTGCTTAAACAAGGGCAAGAGGGCTCTGCCTCCCTACCGAAAAATACCAACAACAGGAGAGTTCTGCCCCTGTCGGTCGAGCAAACATAACGGCACGGGGGGCGGATCCCCCTGTCGTTGTTGCTTAAACACAACGGCAGGAGGGGCGAACTCCTGTCTACCAAGGGAAAAAGAAGGGTAGGGGCAGAGCCCTTGCCGAAGTAACCCCAACGATGGCAGGGGCATCGCCTCTACCGACCGAAATGAAAGAGTGAGATAGAGATGGGGCCAGGGGCATCACCCCTTCCGGCAAATCCAAAGGCAGCAGAGGCCTTGCCCCTGCCTATCAGAAAATACACAAAGGGCAAGGGCGCTGCCCTTTCCCTATTGTTAGAAAAATGAGCTGCAAGGGCCGAAGCCCCTACCTGACAGAGTGAGGGTAGGCAGGGCCTTTCCCTGCCTGACAGACGTTGTGGGAAAAAGGCAGGGGGGCAAAAGCCCCTACCGACAAGGGACACATGGCAAGGGCGTCACCCCTGCTGGAAAGAGACAAGCGGTAGGGGGAATCACCCCTGCCGACCTACCAAAAAAGGAAGGAACGAAGAGGGAGAAGACAATGAGGGGTAGCGGTTACCTGTGAGAGAGGTAGGACGGTCTCATCGCCGAAACTCGCAGGAGCGAGCGATGGAAAGGGTGTTTTTGTGGTCGTCGGCGTCGGGTGCCAGAACACGAGCAGAAGGGAGGTAGGAAAACAACAACGGTATGGCTGTCGACGTTCGATTGGCTAAAAAAGGAAGTGGGAGAGAGGGAGCGACGCAGGGTGACCGACGGTCGGTGGTCGTCAGTGGCAGCAAGGAAGAAGGAGACGGTGGTGGTGTTCGGCAGCTTCGGTCGTCGACGTCTGCTCGAAGGATGGCCGATGGAGAGGAGGATCGAGCGACGACGGAGAAAAGGCAATGGATTGGCAGAAGAGGGGAGAGAGAGAGAGAATGGAAACAATTTTGTGCCCTAGATGGGCCATTTTATATCAAATAGTGACGAAAAATCTGTCGCTATTTAGCGACGGAAAAATTTTGCCGCTAATCAGTCGCTAAGTTGCGATGGAGTTTCAGATCGAATTTTTCTTTTGCTAATCCGTCGTTAAATAGCGATGGAATTTTTCCTTTGCTAATTCATAGCTAATTAGTGACTGATTTTGTGATGATAATATTCTGTCGCTAATTAATTATTTTAACGACGGATAGTTTTCTCTCGCTAATCCGTCGCCAATTTGCAACGAAAAAAATCTGTCGCAAATTTTTGTCACTACTTAGCGTTTTTCTTGTAGTGTTGATGTTTCGCCTCTCTTTTGTTCTTCCCTCAAGTGATAAGAGCTATATACTAAAATGATTCCCCTTCATAGAGGCCTGAAGGACCTTTTGAGGGGCCTTTTAGGGACCTCAGAGGGCTCTTCGGAGGTAGATTTGAGGGCTCACTGCACGTCTGAACGCTTCCCTGCAAAAATCCAAACACAAACCGAGCATAACAATGCAAAGAAACTAGACAAAAACTCACGGTTAGTTGAATTAAAATTCAGCAAAACAAGAATCTAAGCAACTAACAATCAAATTAACTAAATCACTAAAAGACAAAAAATGAAACAAACTAACACACTATGTAACCAAATATGTGAAAACTAATTAAATTTTAAAAGAAATAAAACATGAGCTCAACGACTACCCATTAGAACTACAAACTAAATGAATCTAATTTATTTGATTAAACTAAAAATGCACGCTTTTGATGAACCTGATTAGCCTAATGCTAAATTAACTAAATGGCTAACTGCTAATTAAAATGAAAACATGAACATAGAGAATCTAATTTAACTAATTACTGAATTACTTATACTAACTTTAACTTAAGAAAAATGTAAAATCATAAGATGATTACACAAGACCAAAAAAAATGTAAAGCAACTAATCGAAGTATTTAGACTAAAAGCTAATTTGATAAATAAACTATGTTGAAATCAAGGATTAACGCGCTGCACTATGTAGTATTCTTAAACGTGAGATTCAAGGCAATTAATTAAATATAAGAACTAAACTAAGGCTGCAATAAACAATGTAAATAAAGTTACTAAATGACTAATGCCAGCAAACAATCCAATTAACCATTAAACAAAAAAAGAACGTAAAAAGCTGAATCAAATGAATTACTAACTAGCTAACACTAACCAATTACACTACCTCAGTTCTATTTGCTGCACCTTACATATTTTAATTAATGTTAAAAAACAAAAAAAAAACATTACATACTATGCAACGAAACTACCAATAATAAAAAGAAATAAATTCAGTGGCACACCCTGACTAATTCTAACATGCAACTACCAATTGTTTTCTGATCTAACACAACTATCTGATAATCTGAACATTGGAACACTAAAAAAATTTTCTGTATTAACTAATTACATAACCACATGAAATGAATAACGTAGGCCAAAAAAATATTATGCATCAGCATCGATCATACTAGATGCGTGTTTGACGCTGATGGCCCAGCCCTGAAATTTCACGCTGGTTCTGGTGGGGCATGATCTTGTTAAAAAAATATGCTGGTAGTGCAAGATCCACGGTGATCTGTGTGATCGAGGGAGTCACGCAGCTTTAAATTGGCTGTGGCCAACCCGTGAACACTGGGCCAAACGGATTCACATATGCAGCTATTCTAACCATAGACTAATATAACAGGCAAATCAAATCCACAATGTAATAGGCATCTGATCTAACATGTAAAGCTAAAAGAAATTATTCAGAAATTGACTAATCTAACTACACTACTAAAGAAAAAACTCAACATATTGATATTATCCTCTAAATTGTTTCCATTAAATTCGCTTAATTAACTGAACCTTGAAAGAAGTAAACTTTATCCTTTGAAATAATAATCTATAATTTCCCCCTTTCTTTCATCTCATTTATTCTTTATTTCTCATTGTTATGCATTTTTATTCTTTATCACTAATGATGGCAGTGGACCAGGGCAGGGTGGGGGACAAGGTCTCCATCCCCGCCCCATCTCAAAAATTTACCCTCCATCCTCAGTCCATCCCCATGATGGGGGACTTTGGACTCTGAAAAATGACTCACACAGAGAAGAGCAGGAATATAAAAATTGAATATATTATTGAAAAGAGAAAAGAACTTGATACAACCGACTTCTACACACAAGTAATTTATAATAAAATTATAAGACACCACACGTTTTCTAATAAGGATAAGCAATGACTTCACCACATGTTTTCTAATAAGGATAAGCAACGACTTTTGATAACGATAAAAAATAACCAACCAGACGAACTTTAGAACTCTTAATACGTCAAACTTTTGATAACAAATTTGAACTTATGATAGACCCAATTAGTACTCTATGACGTTTAGAACTCTAAATAAGTCATTGCTCTTAACACTCCCCCTCAAACAGGTGCGTGGAGATTGCACACACCTAGTTTGTCGAGAAGATGAACAAAAGCTTCCTTTCCTAATGCCTTGGTGAAAATGCCTGCTATTTGATCTTGACTACAAACATAGCAGGTCTGAATAATGCTTTGTGCCAACTTTTTGTGCACCATATGACAATCAATATCAATATGTTGGTGCGTTCATGATATACCAGATTCGCGGCAATATGTAGAGTTGTTTGATTATCACAAAATATAGTGACTGGCTATGTGTGCACAACACATAGATCTTTCAATAATAATTTAAGCCAAACCACCTCACACACAACATTTGCCATGGCACGGTATTCTGACTCAGCAGACGAACGAGAAACCGTGGTTTGTTTCTTCGTTTTCCAAGAGATAGGAGTAGGACCCAAGAATATGCAATACCCGCTTACAGAGCACCGCGTTTGTGGGCAGGCTGCCCACTCTAAGTCACAGAATGCAATAACATGAAGAGAATTATTGCTTTGCAGTAAAATAACTGGTCTGGGTTGTGACTTCAAGTACCGAACCACTCGAAGGGCAGCTTGAAAGTGCGAGAGTCTCGGTTGCTGCATTAACCGACTCAGAACATGTAGTGTAAATTGTATGTCCTATCGTGTGATACTTAAATATATCAATCGTCCAACTAGATGATGATAGGAAAGAGGATTATGTATAAGGTCCCCCTATTCTGGACTTAGTCCATATTTTTGCTCCATGGGAAAGGAGGCAGGTTTGGCACCAAGAAGGCCCATCTCGCTTATAATATCCAAGGCATACTTCTGTTGAGATAAGTAGATTCCCTTATTTGAGCGAGCAACCTCAATGCCCAAAAAATACTTTAAAGCTTCTAAGTCTTTCATGTGAAATAGTTGAGAGAGATGTAACTTCAACTTATCAATTTCTTTCGAACGGTTACCTGCGATGACTAGATCATCCACATATATTAAAATTGCCGCAAAGACATGTCATTTATTATAAGTAAAGAGTGAATGGTCTATATGAGGTTGTTTAAACCTGAAGCTTTCAAGAGCATTAGAGAGTTTGTGATACCAATTTTGTGGTGACTGCTTCAAGTCATACAGGGATTTCTATAACTTAGACACGAGATTCTTTCCCTATGGAGCATATCCCAAAAGGATCTCCATATATACATTCTCATGTAAGTCTCCATGCAAAAACGCATTTTGAACATCCATTTGGCAGAGCACTCATTTGTGAGCAGCTGCAACCGTTAGTAAAGTTCTTATTGTGACCATTTTCGCAACGAAAGCAAAAGTCTCATTACAGTCAAGACCTTCTTGTTGTGAGTATCCTTTGGCAACCAACTGTGCCTTATATCATTCGATCGACCTATCAGATTTATGTTTTACTTTATATACTCACTTACAACGGATAGGTTACACGTTATCTGGTAAAGTAGTGATTGTCCAAGTATTATTCTCTTGCAAAGCACATATTTTTTAGTGCATAGCATCCTACCAGACTTTATATTGAGTTGCTTCTTCAAAAGTGCCAGGTTCATAAGTAGAAGCAAGAGAGGCTAAAAATGATGAATGTTTACTTAAAAAAAAATTGAACGAGACAAACATTGATAATAGAAAGCAAGTACTTAACTTGGACCATTTTGTTGAAGACGTGCTTGGACTTGGTGAAGAAATCAACGAGCAATAGAATTTCTTTAGCCATGTATTGGGTTTTCTTGGTCGAGATGACCTTCTAAGACCACTCTCGAAAGAAGGTATGGGGGACAAGGGTTCAATGCTATTAGGATTTTCATATACAATTTCAGGTTGAGGCTCTGTAGAAGGGCTTGGAGTTTCATGGGCAGACCCTTCAGGTACTATATCTGGTAACAGATATGACATGGTAATGATTTCTGGGCTTTCGGCATGATCTATAGGCTTAGGCAATACAGTGTCATCCTCTTTTTCTTCAAAAGATTTATAAGGAAATATGTTCTCATAAAAAATCACATATTGACTGGTAAAACTTTGACAGTTTTCTAAGTTGTACACTTTATATGCCTTTTGCACTTCTGAGTATCCAAGAAATATGCAATGTTGGGCTCTTAAGTCAAATTTACTTTTATGTTGGCCGATGTCAGTGGCATAGTATAAAGAACAAAAAACATGAAGATGTTTATAATTTGGTCTTTTATGAAAAAGTTTTTCATAAGGCATTTTTCCCTCAAGTTTAGGTGTCGGTGTTGGATTGATTAGATAGGCTGCATTGAGAACACACTCACCCCAAAAATATATAGGCAAATTTGACTAAAATCGGAGAGCTCGGGCCACTTCAAGAAGATGTCGATGTTTACGTTCAAGTACCCCATTCTGTTGGAGAGTGTAAACACAACTATGTTGGTGTACTACACCATTATTTTTGAAAAAAACTTGAATCTCATTAAAAAAAATGGACCCATTATCAAAAGGAAGGACCTTAATTTGTTTACAAAATTGGGTCTTGACATGGCTAAAAAATCTTTGATAAGAGCAAAAGTTTCATACTTGTGTCTCATAAGAAAAACCCAGGTGGTTCTGGTGAAATCATCCACTATGCTTACAAAATAGATAATGTGGACTTCGAATAGGGTCCCCATATGTCACAATGAATCATATCAAAAGCACTTTCTATATGAATCTCACTTAAGGGAATTTCAATCTGGTTTGTTTGGCTTTATGACAGGTATCACAAAAAAGTGAATTATCAAAGTCAAAAACTAAATCTAAATGTGATTGTACTAATTTCATTCTTGAAGGCGAAAGATGTCTGAATCGTTTATGCCATAGTTCATGATTGGTTTCGGTAGTAAGACAAGCTTGAATATTATTGTTTGGTTGTAGAAAGTACAACCTATTTCTTTCTTCACCTTGACCAATCATCGTTTTCGATTTCATGTCCTGAATAACACAAGAATTAGGATAGAAAGTTATTGAACAATTCAAAGATTTAGTCCTGATAGTAAATTCAATTTGAATGAAAGAATACAAAGAACATGATTCACGCTAAACTGGGGAAGAGAAATTGAACCTTGATGTGACACAAGAATATGTTTCTCATTAGGTAATGAAACAAGTATATTATATGGAGCAATATTATGAAACTCAAGAGACTTGGTTCTCATATGTTCACTCGCACCAGAGTCAATAACCCAAACCTAGTTAGAAGAAGCTGTGAATGAAGAAGTCATACCTGCAAAGTTGGCTGATGTGGGCTGGTTTTTTACAAGTGACAAGAGTTTATGATACTCATCCATAGTGAATATAGAATCAATACTACTTAACCCATCAGCCTTACCAGTATTGCTATGTGTATCCATTGACGTGGCCTGAAGATTGTTGCAAAAGGATGTTGTAGCAGTGCTAGGTTTAAAATTTGGGTCATAGAGTCGATGACCTAGAGGATAGCCTATTAGCTTGAAACATTTTTCTGTGAAGTGACTGACTCCATTGCAATAGCTACACACAGGTCGGTTTTGACGATTATTTTTTAACTTCTGAAATCGAGTTGTCGAGTCTCGTCTAACTCCATTTGATGGTTCACGGCTGGTGGTATTTCCCTGTGGCACGGCTAAGGCTGAATTCGACTGATTATTAATCGGCATCGAGATCCTTGCTTCAAACTATTTTTTCTCTTGGAGCACCAATGCATATACTTTAGTCACATTGGGTAGGGATTCAAGCAGGAAGATTTGTCCTCTAATATCATTATAGGAGTCGTTTAACCCCATCATGAATTGAATAACCCTTTCCCTTTGTATTTGATCAGAAAACATTTTCATTGAGCCACATTTGCACGTTGGTACTTGTGAATACGAACTAAGTTCGTACCATAAAGATTTTATTTTGGTAAAATAAGTGGCAACTGACATTGTTTCTTATTACAGATGACAAATAGAACTTTGGATCTGATAGATCCATGGTGCTAGGCTTTGAGTGTATCTTTTCTGTAGATCCCTCCACACCTCATGGGTAGTAGAGGAATAAATAACACTATCGGCAATATCCTTACTTACTGAATTTCAAATCCAGGTTAATATCATGTTATTGCAATGAAACCAAGCCGAGTGATCGATCATTCCTACTTCAGGTTCGGTGATAGAACCGTCAATAAAACCGAGTTTATTTTTTTCACTAAGGGCCATCATCATAGCTCTGCTCTAAGTGCCATAGTTATCTCCGGTCAATTGTTGTGAAACCAAGACATTGTCGGGATTATCAAAGTGATGAATAAAGAAGGGACTAGAAGTATCTTGACATGATTCTGTCTTAAGGGACATATCCTTCGAACTTCCTTCTTTTGCGCCATTGATGCGATGACAAAACCTCAACCTTAGTGATGTCGCTCCGATACCATGTGAAAAATGACTCACACAGGGAAGAGGAACAGGAATATAAAAATTGAATATATTATTGAAAAGAGAAAAGAACTTGATACAACTGACTTCTACACATAGGTATTTATAATAAAATTACAAGGCACCACACATTTTCTGACAAGGATAAGCAACGACTTCACCACACATTTTCTGATAAGGATAAGCAATGACATTTGATAATGATAAAAAATAACTAACCAGTCGAACTTTAAAACTCTTAATACGTCAAACTTCTGATAACAAATTTGAACTTTTGATATACCCAGACGGTACTCTATGACTTTCATAACTCTAAATGAGTCATTGCTCTTAACATGGACCCCACCCCCTCCCACCATCTCAAAATAATTGTCCCCATCCCCACCCTATCCCTGTCCCATCCCCAGTGTTGCCCTGTTTCATCCCCATCCCAGTGTATTATAAATGTTTAGTTGCAATAGCAATAATGCTTTTAATTGGCACAAAAAGAGTAAAAAATAAGAAAAAAACATTAAATTAACATAAATATGAGAAAATAGGCCCCAAATTCTTTTGGTATGCCCAAATAGACCCCAAATCAATAACATAAATATGAGAAAATGGACCTCAAATGCCATCAGATTGCACAATTAGACCCAAAATCAATATGGCAGACATGAATATAACAATTTTCAGGTATGCACAAAAGAATAGTGGGTTATGCATGCAAGTCGATCAAGTGGACTATGAGGATATATGGTAGGTAAAATTCAATATAGTCATGAATCATCACAATATGAGAGAACATCAAATGGAGGGGGGGAATTACATATTGCAAAGATCAAATGCTAGAATTTTTCTTCCAAATAATAAGTACTGGTTAAAGAACCTTATCACACATGCAACAATGAAAGAGCATCTCATATATAGATATTTTACTTAAACAAGTCTTGTTGGTAAAGCTTGAACTATGCTCCTTCTCTTTGAATGGAGTAGTTGTATTCAGGACCCCAGGTAATGTCAAATTCTATGAGTTGACAGCAAATGCTAGAGTAACAGAAGTACCACCTTCATCAAACTTTGATTCGAACACTAGCTAGGCCACTCTTCTATGCTCGCAAATGATTTGTGTTACTCTCTGCTGGCCTTTGGCTATTTTTCTGTTGAAAGAAGCATAAGGACATTAAGATGATCATTGATAACACTAGATCATGAACGAGTCCAGATGCAATCATCACTCATCAAACTTTTAGTTCAAAATAGTAATAATTCAAATTATCTCTTAAGAATTGGCCACCGGCAATAAAGCTCATATAAGAAGGATGATGATCACACAGCAAAGTAGCAGCAACAATGGTATATATACCTGCTCCTTGTTGAATGAAGTTGGGGGATTATTAAAAGCCATTGAGAATTTCCAACCGTTAAAGCTATGAAATCGAACGATAAAGGTTGCATGAAAAATAAATAGATAACATAAAAAAATAAATCCAACATATAGTTGTTGAATCTGTACAGAAAATGTGAAAGTACTAATGGAAAAAAAAATCTCAACTTAAATTAATAAAAGAAAAGTCATACTCTTGTTCAAATATTTATTCACAAAAGATTAGCATAAGACGATCTCCATGAAAGTACCACTATAATACCAAAAAGGCTCATGACAAAGCACAAATTGGAAAGGAGAGGGTTGAAAAATGAAGAGAACAAGTGAAAATAAATTATATGTTGAGAAAGGTACAATACAAAATTAACGAAGTCTGCAGAAGTCTGCAATCTGAAATAACAAAAAGGCACATCAGATAAATTCCAAAAGAAAGGAAACATCAATAGGGAAGCAAACAATCTGTAACAAATAATAAGCAGAAAACAAAGCGAATACAAGCTGTATTTTTATCTTAAGATATATTTTCATCCACCCATCCTCGATTATATAAACACCCATTTAATTTGCTAACTTACAAAGATATTTGTTTGTGTTGTAATCAACAAATAAACTTGTTTCTCTGAAGAACTCAATAGAACTCAGCATAGTTCTTTCCTACTCACTTCTTATATGAGCTTTATGTTGAAAGAAGCATAAGGACCGATAGAATCGTTTCTATAGATCATATGCTGAGGAGCTTTTGTTCTGATGGAGTTTGATCAATAATGTAAAGCACACTAGCTGATAGGACAGCAGTCAAGAACAAAAAATAAGATGATATGCATGATATTCTTCTATAGCTGCAGAATTTTTAAAACCCAAAGAAGTTAGTGCTCTTTTGAGAAGAGATTGGCAGTCTAATTTAGCTAATATGCACTTTCAAACACTGTAATCCAATTAAACCAATTGCATTAGAATTTTAAAACTATAATCTAAGTAAGCTCATTTTACTCCTTTTTCCCATAAAAACATATGCACTTTCAAACTCTGATTGTTTTCTTATTAGTGACTTGGATCATGAAAATGGATTTAAAGTATTATGAAGAAAAAGCATATCAACCAAATACATATTACAAAGAAGAGAAGCAAATACTGGTAGCGACTTCTAGTTGTGAAATCTAATACATCACTTAGCCAAAAATACAATCAAGATGACGATTTCAACTGCTTCAGGAAAGAAAAGCACATTCAAGCAAAAGAATATTGAACAATCTGAAAATAGAAAATGAAAAAGACTAAATGAGAATATTGAAATAAATGCAAGAGAAAATTTTAACAATTTGCTAATGAACTTGATTGGTTGCAAATAAAGAATTACCATTAGCTCATTAAACTCTAAATATCAACAACATTGATAGCATTTGTATCTTCTACTTCACTTTCCTATTAATCAAACATAGATTTTATCAGCATGTGATAGTAGCAGATAAAAGAGTGAGTAAAAGATAAAATTCACCACATCCATATCCTCCAAGAATGTGTAACATTGTGGATCCTTCAATGATGATGAACCTATAAATGAAAAAATAATGCATTAGTTACACATTATAACATAAGCATTCACTAATTATAAAATTAATTATTTCATTACTGTGTGCTTCAGCCCACAATCGATTTTGAGAGCACATCAAATTCTCTACTGTAGTTGGAAGAAGTCTGCTATGATATGGACTCACCACCCTCCCACTTATACTAAAAGCAGACTCTGAAGCAACTGTGGAGATAGGAATAGCAAATATATCCTTTGCATTCTTTTGTAGAAGAGGATACTAGGGACCACTTGACTTCCAAAACGATAGTATATCAAAATTTATAGTTCTTGGCATCATCCCATCTTCTAAGTAATGTTTCAACTTCGATCTCCCACGTGCTTTTTTCATATCTTTAGATTGTATAAACTTATCAAAGTTAGAAAGATCATCAATTAGTGGATATTTGGATCCAACACTTGATTGAGGAGGAGAAAATTGAGGTTCATTGGAGTTGTTTTCTTGATTTCATATTCACTAATCAACTCTAAACAAAGATTATTAATCCTCTCCATAAATCTTTTTGCAATAATACTCCAACATGATCAACTTATATTTTGGATCTAAAATAGTGGTCACTGTCATAATATCATGGATCACATTCTAATACTTATTAAAATTTTCTAACATTATAAATGCCATGTTTTTACCACATATTTTGGATCATTGAGCCACTTAGTCATCTCAACTCTAATCTCACAAATAGTTGGAAAGTAGGCATTTGTTGTAGGATACTTTGTACCTAAAAATAATTATTTTGCACTATGAAATAAATTTAATTTCTGACAACTATTTTGTGCCACCTCTCAATCCTCTTCTGTCGGACAACGCTAATAGTAGAGATCTTGATATGTCAAACGAGCAAAAACATCTTTATAAAGCAAATCTATTTGAAGTGTGAGAAAAGATGAGTTTCATTGAGTTTTAACATCAAGAGCAAGTTTCTTGGTAATTGGAATATGCAATTGATGGACAATCTCTTCAAATCTTTATACTCTCTTGGGAGATGTTCAATAAGCAACACTATCATGAATTCTTTTAATTCTTTCTCCAATCATAGTCAAACCATCTTGGATAGTCAAGTTGAGAATATATGCACAACACATATGAAGCAACCGCCCATGTAATACTAATTAACCAAATAAAAGCTTATCCAACAAAATATCCACAACTGCATCATTAGTGGTACAATTATCCATCGTCAAACTTATTCACTTCCTATCAAGGTTCCACTTGAACAAACAATCTATCGAACACTCGGCAAGAACTTCTTTGGTACGTCGATAAGGCACATATAAAAATCTATACATAATATAACTAAGGTGATTAAATACTGACATTAAAAAAACATGTTAGTAAGGATTGAAAAAAAAGATTGGCATTTAACAAGTACCTTATGATTCGACTTTGCAAGCTCTAAGAATTATCAATAGAGTATGCAGTGATAGTCATGTATCTCTTCTTTTAATTGGTAGATGACTACATGTCTATAGTGATAGCAACTCTACTCTTAGTTTTTTCCAACAACCTTTTTGTTTTGTCTCATTTCACATTATACATTTTTTGAATATCTTTCTTCATAGTGTTTTGAGTGATTATTTTGAACAAGGGTTGAAAAGTATTAGAATATTTTCTAAACTCATAATGATCAACCATACTAAGAGGATATTCATGTAGAATAATTATCATAGCAAGATCCCTCCTCCCAGCATCTTGAATAAATTGCCAAATCTCTATTGTTTTCTCAGCATTCATTGTAGCTTTGTTTGTGGCCAAAATATATTATGTTTAATCCTAGAACAGATCTTAATATGATCATGCAAATGGGGTAGTTTCAACCTTGGCACTACTAGCAAGATATTTATGACAATCATTACACTCTAACTTATCATTTTTATCTACTTTTTTCCTAGTAAAATGTTTCCATACAGCTGATTTATGCCTACTTGTTTGTCCAAGTGTCAATGTACCTGAATTAGTTAATTGATCTTCGTTAACTTTCATTGAAACTTGGTTGCTATCAACTAGTGTTACCGAAGCTTGAGACATACTATGTGAACTTGAAGGTTGAAAAATTGAATTATTGATTATTGGTTCTTCCTCTTCCATATCAAATTACTGCCCACCAACTTATAGATATACAAAATATTCACAAAAATTTGGCATACATAATACATTGTAGTTAAAAATAACAAACAATAGAAAAAACAACATCTTTATAAAACAACACCAATATCCTGGGTTTTTCTCATTATTATTAATGGTCTTATAACATATATAAATGAAACAACCAAATCATGGGAATGGATAAATGCAAAAATGACTTAAAATTTATTTTAATTAGTAAGACACAATGTCAAAACCAAACTGGACCCAATAAGTGTAATACATATATTTTTGGATGATAGCTTTAGTCATAGATAGTGATTTAATATTATATTCTACTATATATTGATGTTTTCATATTCAAAAAGCTTGGACACCACACTACAGCGGATGCCTGTTTCCAGACTTATTTCACAACTTATGCACTGCTCCATAAACTTCAAAGACAAAACTGATGTCCAATATTTCACTAGAAGCACAAAGAAGACTTCCAAGAAAGTGGTAGGCAGCATTAACTCTATATGCTTCACAAATGTATGAGTTATATAGGGCTCTCTAAATGATTGTTTTCCATCATCCTAACATAAATCTATCACAATGACATCATTTGTGCACTTTTGGTACTTCAATAACCATAAATCTACCAAATGACCTCTGCTAATGGATATCTTTATGAGCAGAAAGCAAATCTTTTGAGGTAGCAAATAAGTGATGTCATCTTTGGCTATAAAAAACATGATTTAATGAATTCAATGTGTAGAATATTAATCCCATGCAAATGTAATAATGTTCATGAGAAAAGAGAGCCAAAAACCAAGACTACATACTAATCATAGATATCATGGACCCATTACTATTTTGTTTAAACTGGAAGATACACATTCTTTGTTCTTTGTTCTTTGTTCTTTGTTCTTTGTTCTTTGTTCTTTGTTCTTTGTTCTTTGTTCTTTGTTCTTTGTTCTTTGTTCTTTGTTCTTTGTTCCTTCTTCTTGAGTTGAAATTCCATCATAGACATCACATCATATAAGTGAAATTTAACTAAATTGCAAAATGTTACGCACATATCCTCAAAAGAAAACAAACACTGAAATTATAAGGGTGAGAAATATCATTGCAGAAAATTGCTAAGGCACTGGACAACAAAAAAATACTAGATTTCATGTCAACACGATCAACCCTTCTATATTTGAAGAATAGCCTCTCGAGCTTGGATTGGAGAGTTTAACAGAGACATTATTTGTTAAATAGCTCTAGGGTCGTATTTGTTCCAATAACTCATCCCCCCCCCCTCCCACCCTACCCAAAAGAAGAGAGAGTCCATGCAGAAATGTCCATGAGAGAGAGAGAGAGAGAGAAAAAACTCTCACCTGGTTTCATACGACGATCCCACACCTTCTTCTTCTTTTTCTTTCATCTTCCTTGCATTCTTCCAACTGTGGAGTCATCATTTTTTGATTGGCATAAAGGCTTTTCTCCTTGTCTCCCTCTTAAATGGGGGCAACACATCGATTGTAGAGCGGCACCAGGAGGAAGGGAGAGGCAAAGGATGCAGAGGCATGGAGGGGGGTAACACAACGGCTGCGAGTAGGAGGAGGAGGCAAATTATGACAGTCAATAGAAGCGGTAATCATTTTAGGATTAATATTAGGGTTATATATGTGTGTGTGAGAGAGAGAGAGAAAGAGAGAGAAAGAGAGAGAGAGAGAGAGAGAGTTTGATGTAATTTTATTAATTAACTTAGGGTATTTTAGTTATTTTATTAACGGGGACATGGTGGGGTGGGGCGAGGCAAGGTGTAGAAAGTGTAAGTCCATCCCCACACGGGTTTTGATTTTAACCTCCATCTTTGTTTCATGCCCTCCATCTCTAGTCCAAACAGGGCGAGACCCCATTTCCCTCTGGTCCACTGCCATCCCTATTTATCACTGCACCACCCATCATTTCCCACTAAGGTCATTTCCAATAGCATAAAAGGTACAAGTGCAGTCCATTTTCACCCTAAAGCAAAACTAATGTGTGGGGTTGAGTTCCTTGTCAAGTAAATAAATTGAAAAGAACATAAAAAATCACTGGATGAAACAGAAAAAATTGTTTTGCACGATGCACACTTGGCACTTTTCAAATAGAGGTTTTTTGTGTTTTTGTGTGGACCAAGTACTATGTTAAGTACCCCGCTTGAGTACAAGGTTTGCTTTCATTTTCACCCTTCTTTTATTGCATGACTATCCAATATCTCTCTCCCTCTCTGATATTAGTGGTCAACATGATAGGGTTGCAAATGGGTTGGACATAAGTCGGATCTAGTGTGATTCAAATCTGAATCCAAATTATGTACAACAAATTGAAAATAGAGTTCATATTCAATTGAGATCCAACAAAAGAGAACTGAATATTGAAATTTCACTAGAGGGGGGGTGAATAGTGAAATACGATGCTGGTCAATAATATAAAAATTAAAGACAATAAGGCACAACACAATAAACACAGGATTTATATTGGTTCGGTCGAGTTACTGACCTACATCCAGTCTCCAAGTAAAACACTTGAGCCTTTCACTATAAAATTCGTGTTACGGGATAAATAGTACAACACCCTCTTCCTCAGAGGTCTACTTCTCTCAACAGAGAAGGGAAACACCCTCTTCCTCAGAGGTCTACTTCTCTCAACAGAGAAGGGAAACACCCTCTTTCACAGAAGTCTACTTCTCTCAACAGAGAAGAGAAACACCCTCTTTCACAGAGGTCTACTTCTCTCAACAGAGAAGGGATACAGTTGATAACAGAAAGATATAACACTTTCCTAAAGAACCTTCAGAATGATATGCAGAGTATGAATGCGCGTATGAAGATTCTCAGAATGTTCTCTCTTTTGAAAAATAGGAAGAATAATCTCTCAAGAGAACAGAATGTTCTTTTCTTTTTCACACGCAGTTGATTCTTTTGTCAGAGAGCTTTTCTTGTATTTTTTTCTTTCTTTTCTCTTTCTTTTTCTAAGCTCTTTTTTAGTGTGTCGAGTAAGAGTTTTTCTCTTTGAAAGCTCGCATGTGTGTTGTTGAAATATTATTTTGTTTGTATATATATAGGTCTTAAGAAAATAGTCGTTGCTTTTTAAAATAATTGTCTTTTTTGTGATGTGAGGTGTCAGGTCATCTCAAAACAACTTTGTGTGAAATGATATGTGTACTATATTTCTTTTTCAAAAAAGTCGTCATTCATAAATTAAATATTTGAGGTACACTATACGTTGTTGTAAAAATGAGTTTTAATTTATAATGGGTCTTTTCTCAAATAAATATTTTGTAGTACATTGAACGTTGAAGTATTTAGAAATCTAATTTATATTGTAATTTGTCTTTACTCAATTTAATGATTTATAGTATATTTAATTGTTTTATTACAAATCGTCACTTCTTTGTTTAAATGTATGTAAGTACAATAAATGCTTGTTTAGTATTTTATTTTACAAATGGTCATTTCTTGAGTAATTGCTTTTGAAGTACCATTTAATACTTACTAAAAGAATGATGACTTCAAATATAAGTCGTCACTTTTTGAGTGTGTGTTTTTGAAATTATATTTAATGCTTAAAAAAATAAATGGTCATTTCTTATTTTAATAAAATAATATTTATTTCTCAAATCGTCAATTCTAAAATGAATGGTTGTGAAGTACACTAAATGCTTGAGTAATACTTATATTACAAATAGTCATTTCTCAAATAAATGCTTGTGTATTATGAACCAATACATCTTTTCACAATTTGTCTTTTCTTACATAAATGTTTATGTATTATGATCCAAAATTTCTTACGTAAATGTTTGTGTATTATGAACTAATGCATTTTGTTTTTCCTTACATAAATGCTTATGTATTATGAACCAATACATATTTTCACAATTTGTCTTTTCTTACATAAATGCTTATGTATTATGAACCAATACATCTTTTCACAATTTGTCTTTTCTTACATAAATGCTTATGTATTATGAACCAAAATTTCTTACGTAAATGTTTGTGTATTATGAATCAATGCATTTTGTCTTTTTCTTACATAAATGCTTTTGAAATCATGAGCTTTTATATCTTTTCAAGTTGTCGTTTTCATAAATACTTATAGGAAGTACAATTAATGCTTTTGAAATCATGAGCTATTATATCTTGTCAAAATGTCTTTTTCATAAATGCTTGTAGGAAGTACAATGATTTGTTTCAAAAAGGTATTTTTGAAATGCTACAATATACATAACGTATCTTTTTATGAAAGCTTAACTTTTTTGTAAATAAATGACTTGTATGATTTTAAAGCATATAGTCTAATATGAAATATGCATGCTTCTGAAGGTTTTGTTACATATGACTCTAAAGAAGAAAAATCTTCATCTTGAAGTAGTCGATCTTCTTGGATAATCTTTAATGCATTTCTTTGGCTCATCAAGCTTTTTCTTCAGAGTAGTATGACTGCATCAAATTGTTGCACTTGATCAAGTTTTCTTCACTCTCTTCAAGTGAAATAACCTTGCATCAAATACACATTAAATGCATAGCACATCATATCCAGTCAGAATATAACATATCCAGTTTCAAATATGAAAGCATATCGTATTTATCATATCTCATGAAAGCATATCATGTATTTATCATGTATCATATATATGCATCATGAAAGCATATCATATTTATCATGTATCATCAAAACATAGTTTCTTAATAAATATGACCATGTAATGCTTCGATCTAAGACCTCTGGAGTTTGGGTTCATGGGTATTTCTTCCCAGATGAAAGAGTACAAAGTGAGCACAGTAGAAACATAGCATAATTTTTTTTTCTAAATTCACATCATAGTATCATAACTCAAAACCTTTTCAAGATACATCATTCATCCATATCATAAGTTCAATAAAATAAAAATATAAAATAAAGTCTTATCTCCATTAGCCGCCTAAGGACACCTGCTGGAACCGTGATGACTCCTGTCTGTATCTGGTCAATCACCTGGAACCTACAGTTGTAAATATAAAAAGTTGAGTAAATCTATAACTCAGTAAGAAATATTTACAAACAACTGAAGACTTTAACTTACAACTATAGTGGACTCTTGGACCCTAGTCTTAGTTTAGTTTTTCACATTACATAATATATATGTTTGTTTCTTTTAAATTCTCCCATTAATTCTCTCAAAACTCATAAGTTAGCATCATCTCGATGCTAACTACTATACTAAATTGGTTATACTAGTAATAGCCTACTTTGGGCATAGCAACCCATGTAGAATACCCTAATTCTACGTTGTTGGCTAAACTACGAACCACTATTTGTTTTTCCACGAAAGTCATGTTGCACTGCAGTAAAAGAGGACACGCTGTTAGCTCGCCGGACTAGAGAGCTATACTTGCTCCCCAAGGTTTGTGGTTCTTGCTACATCTTGGTTTACGTAGAGTCTCAAATGTTGTGTGAAACATAATCCCTAGGATATAATAAGCAACGCATTGCTTTCTCACATGAACTACCTGAAGCTCACTATTTTTTTTAACTTAGCTAAGTTTCTCAGGATTTTCCTAGGGTTTTGATATCACAAAGATCTAAGCACGTAGACAATGTAGTAACACTACAGCAATAAATTGATGACGGCCCATGCTTATGGCAGCTCTCACTCTGATGGCTATCAGGTAGTCCTTTCTAAGGAATTTATGGGGTTAACTCTAGCATGCTAAGTTGACTTAAGCTTTTAGTAAACTAACTGAAAGCAGGGACTCTTAGGACTTTTCTCTAGTACTCAATTATGTTCTCATGCATGTAATTTTATATTCTCTATATGTATTTTTGTCTAAAATAGTATAGCTTCTTAACATGCAACTTGTATTGAGAACTTATAAATGCATGAAATCGTTCTTGGCATTATAGTAAACTCATATGCATTCATTTTCTCTCTAATGTGACATGAAACACATTATAGAATGCAATTGTATCAAATACAAGATACAATTATGTTCTCCAATATATAAGATTTCATGTAAGCTAACTCAGACAAGAAATAAACAGACTATGTATTATTAACTAAACATGTTTATAATATCCCTTAGCTCGATATGCACATACTAAACTTCTAACATGCAGTTGAATCACTACTTGAGGTATTAAGATTTGTTCAATACATAAAACTAAATTGCCAAATTGATATTTTCATACTTTGTGAAATCATCAAACTACCCTTCCTCAGAAAGGCCTATCCATACTTATTTTTTTGTGTTGTGTGTTAGACTATCGAAATAAGACAGTCAGGTTCTTCTCCGTGTCCCGAATTCAACACACCGAGATTCATCGAATTTCGAGCTTAGAGTGAAAGGCTATGCCCAATTTATCGACAAGGGCAAAATGATCATTTTTACTTCTCGAACAAATTTGGTCTTACGAATCTAAACTTCTCAACAACCTAACCCACAACTAGTCTGGTCTAAGTTAAATTTGAACATGAACCTTCTTGATTCAGTTCTAGATTCCTCGACTTGAATCTAGATCAAAATCTATTTATTGTGGATCCGAACTAGATAGAGATCCAGTCTTTGCTAGGTCCAAATCCAAAATAACTGTAACAGCCCGAACGATTTTAAAACAAAAATACCAGAATTTTTGTTTTTAGGTTGAATCTATTCTTTTATTTCTTTCTTTCTTTTTTCTTTCTAAAATGTAATAATGCAACGGTCTCATCAACGAACTCGTTTCAACCATACCAAGTACTAGACGGCCCGCCTGAGAATAAGCACGAACGTGTCTTAGCCTCCTAGTATCAGATCCAGTATGGAACCATCCATTAACGAATTCGACTGACCTATTACATAAAAGAAATTATTAATATACCAAGTTTTTAATCATTGGCTTCTTCTTAATCGAATCAAGCTCTAAGGACTCAGCCTGCACATGCACCGGCGTTTAATAGCTCCGTAGAACATGGTTTAAAGTCAAAGCATGCAACTAATAAAATTCTTATGTTATTATTAGGTGAGTAAACACAACAAAAAAAGATTGATTTTTGAAGTCAATTTTATAAACAAGTTTCTTGGTTAAATCTCTGGACAATTACATTAAGAGAATTGTTATCATCGTATATCCGAATAGACATTAACTAAGCACAAAGTAATTGAAATTCAGAATTTAACTAATAATCAAATGTCCAATTAAATAATACTTTAATAATTCAAAAAGTATTAAAATTTAAATAAAATAAGATGCTCATAGGATCATCGAAAACATCAGTATGCACAACCTCCTTCAGCTTTTTGCACTTGCTCTGGCCATCACATATCTCCTGAAAAATATTTTATTTTGAAAGAATGAGACTTTGAAAAGTCTCAGTAAAATTCACATAGTTAATGCAATAACACATAAAGCTTGCATAATATAAATATCTCAAAATTTGTATCAACTATCAATAAGGCAAAAATAAAGTTTCTACAAGATATTCATGAATTCAAAATTCATAAGTAGGTAAAGAATAACAATCTTAAATATGCTAACATCAAACTTCAAATGAGAACAAAACATATATCAATGAGTATGAATTCACCAACTTTTAGAAACAAAAATAATTTGCAGTAGTATAAAGTAAAGTAAAACAAAGTACAATAAAGTAATGTGAGCAAGTAATTTATGTTTCATCTTGATTTCTCGGTCTACCTGGGTATGACGTAGTCCAACCAGAAACTGGTTGATTAGCTCAGGTGTTTATTATGCTATGTAATTTATTATGCTCGAGTAGCCCCCTAAGTCGTATCCCCCAAGGACGGAGCCCAAAACTGTGAGAGAAAATGGCTGCTTTGAGAAAACTCTACTTGGGGGTGTGACACCAGTGGCATAACGATGATCATAATCACTCACTTCTGCAGAAGTACCTAGAAACTGTCACCTAAGACGAATTGACAATCCAGGTCCCCCTAATCTCCCTGGCGAGGAAATGCCTCTAGCGAGTCAAACTGAAGGGTCTAAGAAATTTCATACATTCTACCCTCTCTAAGGTAGATCACTGTCAAGTAATTGGTTAAGCATACCTTAAAGAAACAAGGCATACGTGAAAGGGCTATCATAGAGTATCTTTAAATTAGGCCATAAGTAACACATGCAACTACCATTTCAGCTAATGCATTTTTCGTCTCATTTTTTCACCTTATGGAACCATTATTGTCTTAATTTCATCAAGCACACTAAGTGCCCATCAAACCCTGTGGGATATCACACTCCTTGCATGTATTTACGAATACCACATACCAAAATTATAACATGCATTCTCAAAAGTCCGGAATTATGTTAACATGTCATTTAGAAATCCACTCATGCAGTATCATATTATTTCTAATATTTCAGGATAAACATGCAACAATATCACATATACATCATCATACATCTACATCTATGGCCAATATGAAATAATATTAACATGTTCACTATTCATTTTTTACATGCTTTGCAATTACAGTCATGCTCATAATTGATTTATCATAAAAATCACATAATCAAACGACTATAATTGAATGGATCCATAAATCTCACTTGCAACATGTATAGAAACAATAAATCTTACCATTTACTCTATCACGAATATTTATCTCAGATCAAATATGATTCAAGCACTGAATTCATGAAAAGTTTAAGGAAATATCAAAACATAATCGAAGTCATTAACTCGACCTTCCCAATAAGAGCTCTCATAAACTCTTACCAATCAAATCGATATGACTTTAATTAATATTTTAAACTTTCAATCCTCAAATCAGATTAAACCTAATTAAAATATCTATAGTAGCATACACATTAAAGAACTCATTATAACTAGCCCGTAACTAAAAACACATAAGACTTTTTCTCCGATCCAAGCCCCTATAAGCCAAATCGGAAAGACCCACATATTCTTAATTATGTTCAATTGTAATCATGCTTCAACAAGATAAATACACATTACTTAAACTCAACTCATGCCATACAAACTATCAACAATTCATATCTAAATGGAATATACTTTTTATAATCGATCAGAATAATATATTTACAAAATAATATGAAAGGAGTCAAGTATTACACATACGATTCACATAAACATCTCAATCAGATCTTCTCACGTGGTTAGCTCATTAATATTGATGTAATATGACATATAATAACTAATAATATGCAATGCATATCAAAAATATATTAAAATCATAAGTCTCTAACTCGTTGCTAAATAAAAATAAATATAAGTTTCTGTGATAAATTTGGATCTCTAGTAACCCAATTTTATAAAATATGTCAAGAATAGCGGAACGCTGATAAAATCACGGTATTTTTATCGTGGTTACCGGCACCTGTCAAGAATACAACTCAATTAAATGTTCTCAAAAATAATAAACACACAATTAATTAAAAATCTTTTATAAAATCCTGTTCTGACAGAGTTTCAGTCCAGAATCTGTATTCTACAGGATTTTAATCAGATTAAGGTATTTCTTGAAATTTTTGCAAAGCATTTTTGACAAAACCCTTTTTACACAGTCTGTTATTAAGTATTAATATTTAACCAAAAGTTTTATAAAATATTTACAGTCATTTTTCATAGGCGTTTACAATGTTTATCAAAGATGGGTCAAAATTATCCTATAAATAGAGCCAGAAATTGAGGCTCTATTAAAATAGGTATATCTATATAAATACATATCCAAAATGAGCAAAACAGGATTTTAAATTTAAGATCAAGATGTGTAGATGATTGTAGTGATTTTATTTAGATTTTTCGGACTGGTATTCATAGAGTAATCATTTTTTTCTTTTAAAACAGGCCAGGAAAACTTTATCAGGCATCATAGTTTTAGGTTTCTTAGAAAATAATTTTGTAAAAGCCTTATGTAAGATTATAAAACCTTTAGAAGAATCTGATTATTTTTTATTTGATCTAACTTAATACAGGTTAATATATGAATAACACCATGAAATCATATTATGATTAAATGTAATATAAAATAACAATAAATCCCTAATTTCGCATGTTTCTCAAAATCATTTTTAGGGAAAACTCATTGTTTGTATTTTTTGATCCAAGAAACGGCTTTTTCAACCATAAAAATGTAAAGAACAGATCATGAATATATTCAAAGTTGCTGAAAATCAAAATAATTTAATTATACATGCTCCAAGTGTCTACAAAATATTGGCTACATAAATCTTGTCTACGATCAATTTTTCACGGTTAGAACGAAGAAAATGGATGATTTGACTCCTATTCCACCACCACCCAAAGACTAAGTACAGGTCTAATGGCTGCACAAGGGTTCTTCAAGCCTCCTATACATTTTGGAGGAGAGAGAAAACCTAAAATAAAAAGAAAAAAAAGAAGAGAGAAAGAAAGAGAGAGAGAGAGAGAGAACTAACCTTGTTAATCATTCTCATGAGGTTCTTTATTTATAGATGGACTTAGATAAAAGTCTCATCTCTAATTTAAGAAGTTAATATTTTTTTAATTTCTTTTATTAATAAAATAAAAAATAAATTATGGGACCTAATTCATTAAATTTTAAAATTACTTAAGCTATAAAAGAAAAGTTGGGACTTCTTATCCTGGCTTGGGCTTTAGTGACATAGTAACCTTCAGGGAGGCCTACAGACCCAAAGACTCAACAGAATTGGACATTTAAATAGTCAATTTGATAGCTCTCAAAATTTAGATCATCGTGTTGGTCTTAGATTTAATCGTACGCATACGGATTGGCAAGAAAATTTAATCAATGTTGAAAGTTGTTAATTTTTTACTTATAATTAGACATAAACTTCAGTCAATGATAAAATGCTCAAATCAACACCAATTTAAGCATGTAGATAGTCAATTTTAATGCTACGTCAAGGTTAAATCTGATTAAATAGGTCAGCCACTAATTGGCAAATTTTTTGTTGAAACAATAATGATGTTTTTCGGAGCATCCGACGCTATGGATCCAAACAAATAAGATTATATCTAAATCCAAAATTCATAATCTAAAAATCTAAAAATTATTTATTTTCTTGTTTAGTCCATATATTTTAGCTTTTTCAATTATTCTTGAAATATTCTTCATAACTTGAGATAAAGGTTCATAATTAATCAAAATCAAGAATATCAAAAAAATTAAGAAAATCAAGAATTCACAATTGTAGTCATGAATGCACCGATAATTCATCATTTATTCATTTTAATTATCAAGAAAAAATCTCAAGTTTTACATCCTACCTTTTTTAAAAAGAATTTCATCCCCAAAATTTGATATAAGCATCAAATAAAAGAACTACCTAAATATAGTTCATCACAATTTTACTGCACACTCTAATTAAATAATTTAACTTTAAAAATAAAATTTGTATGAGTTTTCAGGCCCTACAGTGAAGACTATTGTGTGATGTACCTAGCTCTTTATTTGTAGGTTCTCAATTTTCATAATATAATTCAATTGCTTTTTTTCAATGCAACCATCGAAAGAAAATAATTTAAATGAAAAATACTTACAGCGACATGTCGGGCTGTTGAGTAGTTGTGAACTGATGATTTTTTTATCCCAAGTTTTGATACCAACTGTAATGGCCTGAACAATTTCAAAGCAAAAATATGAGAATCTTTTTTTTAGGTTGAATCTATTCTTTTTTTTTCTAAAATGTAATAATGCAACGGTCTCATCAACGGACTTGTTTGAACCATACCAAGTACTAGACGGCCCGCCTAAGCGCAAGTGCGGGCGTGTCTTAGCCTCTTAGTACCAGATCCAATACAAAACCATTCATTAACGAATCTGATTGAACCATTACATAAAAGAAATTATTAATATACCAAGTTTTTCATCATTGGCTTCACCTTAATCGAATTAAGCTCTAGGAAGTCAGCCTGTTCATGCACCGACATTTAATAGCTTCGTAGAATAAGGTTCAAAGTTAAAGCATCCAACTGATAAAATCTTTATGTTATTATTAGGTGAGTAAACACAGCAGAAAAGGATTGATTTTTGAAATTAATTTTATAAATTGGTTTCTTTGTTAAATCTCCAGACACATTACATTAAGAGAATTGCTACCATCGCATATCTGATTAGACATTGACTAAGTACAAAGTAAATGAAATTTAGAATTTAACTAATAATCAAATGTCAAATTAAATAGTATTTTAATAATTCAAAAAGTATTAAAATTCAAATAAAATAAGATGCTTATAGAATCATCGAAAACATCAGTATGCATAACCCCCTCCAACTTTCTGCACTCGCTCTGACCATCACATGTCTTCTGAAAAATATTTTATTTTGACAGAATGAGACTTTAAAAAGTTTTAGTAAAATTCATATAACTAACGCAATATACAACCCATAAAGCTTGCATGATATAAATATATCAAAATTTGCATCAACTATCAACAAGGCAAAAATAAAGTTTCTACAAGCTATTCATGAATTCAAAATTCATAAGCAGGTATCAAATAACAATCTTAAATATGTTAACATCAAACTCCAAATGAGAACAAGACATATATCAATGAGTATGACTTCAACAACTTTCAAAAACAAGAATAATTTGCAGTAATATAAAGTAAAGTAAAGCAAAGTACAATAAAGTAATATGAGCAAGTAATTTATGTTCCATCTTGATTTCTCATCCTACTCGGGTATGACGTAGACCAACCCAAAACAAGCTCACTAGCTTAAGTGTTTATTATGCTATATATTTTATTATGCCTGAGTAGCCCCCTGAGTCGTATCCCCTAAGAACAGAACCCACAACCGTGAGTAAAAATGGCCACTACGAGAGAACTCTACTCGGGGGCGTGGCACTAGCGTCATAACGATAATCATGATCACTCACTTTTGCAGAAGTACCCAGAAACTGCCAACTAGGACGAATTGATAATCCTGGTCCTCCTAATCTCTTTGGCTTGTGTATCTGGCGAGGAAATACCTCTCATAAGTCAAACTGAAGGGTCCAGAGAATTTCATACTTTTTACCCTCTTTAGAGTAGATCGCTGCCAAGCAACAAGTTAAGCATACCTCGATGAAACAAGGTATACCCAGAAGGGCTATCACAGGGTATCTTTAAATTAGGCCATAGGTAACACATGCAACTACCATTTAGGCCATTGCACTTTGCATCTCATTGTTTCCTCTTATGAAACTATTATTATCTTAATTTTATCAAGCACACCAAGTGCCCTTTAAACCCTATAGGATATCACACTCCTTGCATGTATTTACAAATACCGCATACCAAAATCATAACATGCATTCTCAAAAGTCTGGAATCATGTTAACATGTCATTTAGCAATCCACTCATGCAGTATCATATTATTTTCAATATTTCAGGATAAACATGCAATAATATCATACATACATCATCATACATCTGCATCTATGGACAACATGAAATAACATTAACATGTTCACTATTCATTTTTCACATGCTTTACAATTACAGTCATGCTCTTAATTGATTTATCATAAAAATTACATAATCAAACTGCTATAATTGAATTGATCCATAAATCTCACTTGCAACATGTATAGAAACAATAAATCTTACCATTTACTCTATCACAAATATTTCTCTGAAAACAATTCAAGTGCTGAATTTATGAAAAGTTTAAAGAAACATTAAAATGTAATCGAAGTCATTAACTTGACCTTTCCAATAAGAGCTCTCATAAACTCCTATCAAACAAATCAATATAACTATAATTAATATTTTGAACTTTCAGTCCTCATATCATATTAAACCTAATTAAAATATCTATGATAGCATACACATTAAAGAACTCATTACAACTGGCCCATAACTAAAAATATATGTTTTTTTTCTCGATCCAAGCCCCCATAAGCCCGAATCGGAAAGACCCACATATTTTTAATTATATTCAATTATAATTATTCTTAAACAAGATGAATACACATTACTTAAACTCATTTCATGATATACAAACTACCAACAATTCATATCTCAATGAAATATGCCTTTTAGAATCGAACAGAATAATATATTCCCAAAACAATATGAAAGGAGTCATGTATTACACATACGATTCACATAAACATTCCGATGAGATCTTCTCATATGGCTAGCTCATTAATCTTGATGCAATATGACATATAATAACTAATAATATGCAATACATATCAGAAATATATTAAAATCATAAGTCTCTAACATGTTGCTAAATAAAAATAAGTATAAGTTCTTGGAATAAATTCGGATCTCTAGTAACCCGATTTTAGAAAATCTGTCAGGAATAGCAGAACGTTGATAAAATCATGATATTTTATCGTGGTTACCTGCACTGTCAAAAATACAACCTAATAAACCATTTTAATAAATAATAAACACAAAATTAATTAAAAAACTTTTACAAAACCCTGTTCTGACATAGTTTCAGTCCAGAATCTGTAATCTAAAGGATTTTAATTAGATTAAGGCATTTTTTGAAATTTTTGCTGAACATTTTTAACAAATCCTTTTTACACAGTATGATATTAGGTATTAAGATTCACTCAAAATTTTTATAAAATATTTAGAGTCATTTTTCATAGGTGTTTACAATGTTTATCAAAGATGGGTTAAAATCATCCTGTAAACAGAGTAAAAAATTGAGGCTCTGTTAAAATAGGTATACCTGCATCAATATAGATTCAAAATAAGCAAAACAAGATTCTAAATTTAAGATCAACATGTGTAGATAATTGTAGTGATTTTATTTATATTTTTTTGACTAGTATTCATAGAGTTATCATTTTTTTGTGAAATAGGTCAGGAAGACTTTATCAGGTATTATAGCTTTAAGTTTCTCAGAAAATAATTTTGTAAAAAAACCCTTTTAATATTATAAAACCTTTAGAATCTAATTATTTTTTGTTTGATCTAACTTAATACAGGTTAATACCTAAATAACACCATAAAGAATCATATTATGATTAGATCTAATATAAAATAACAACAAAACCCTAATTTTGCATATTTCTCAAAACTATTTTTAGAGAAAACTCATTGTTTATATTTTTTGATCCAAGAAACAACTTCTTCAACCATAAAAATGTAAAGAACAAATCAAGAATATATTCAAAGTTGCTGAAAATCAAAATAATTCAATCATACATGCTCCAAGTGTCGACAAAATATTGGCTACATAAATCTTACTTGTCTATGATCAATATTTTATGGTTAGAATGATGAAAATAGATTATTTGACTCCTATTTCACCACCACCCAAAGACTAATTGCAGGTCTAATGGCTGCACAAGGGTTCTCTAAGCCTCCTACATGTTTTGTATGAGAGAGAAAACCCAAAACAAAAAAGAAAAAAAAGAAGAGAGAGAAAGAAAACTAACCTTGTTAATACTTCTCATAAGACTCTTTATTTATAGATGAGCTTAAACAAGAGTCTCATCTCTAATATAAAAAGTTAATATTTATTAATTTTTTTCATAATAAAATAATAAAATAAATTATTATACCTAATTCATTCAATTTTGAAATTATTTAAGCTATAACAGAAGATTGGGGATTTCTTATCCTGGCTTGGGCTCTAGTGACGTGGTAATCTTTCGGGAGGCCTACAAACCCAAGACTCAACAGAATTGGACATTTAAATAGTTGATTTGATAGCTCTCAAAATATAGATCATCGTGGTGGTCTTAAATTTAATCCTATGCACACGGATTAGCAAGAAAATTTAGTCAATGTTAAAAAATATTAATTTTTGACTTATAATTAAGCATAAACTTCAGTCGATGATAAAGTGCTCAAATCAACACCAATTTGGGCATGTAGATAGTCAATTTCAATGCCCTCAAAATGAGAAATGTAAAGGTTGAATTTGATTTAATAGGTAAGTCACTAATTGGCTAAAATATCTTTTAAAACAATAATGATGTTGTTCAGAGTGTCTGACGCTATAGGTCCAATCCAATAAGATTAGATCCAAATCCAAAATCTATAATTTAAAAATATACAAATCATTTACTTTATTGTTTAGTCCATATATTTTAACTTTTTTCATTATTCTAGAAATATTCTTCATAACTTGAGACAAAGGTTCATAATTAATCAAAATCAAGAAAATCAAGAATTCACGATTATAGTCATGAATGCACCAATAATTCATCGTTTATTCATTTTATATATCAAAAAAAAATCTCAGGTTTTACAATAACAGATCTGAACCTTGGTTCTCAGCTTTGCTCCAAAAATTGAAACCAAATTGATACATCTAGGTTTAGGTCCGAATTGGATTCAAACTGGATCTAACTCGCTTTATTACGATTTGGTTCTACTAGATCCAAATCCGCTAATTGGATCCAATCCTGACCCGATCTGGTTTGACTTGGGTCCTATTGGATCTGCGTTATGGTAGAAAATTGAGACATCCCCTTATCTTGGTTTTTCCCATAATTATGTGTGTGAATATATATATATATATATATATATATATATATATGTGTGTGTGTGTGTGTGTGTGTGTGTGTGTGTGTGTAGATACTATAACACATAAATATATGTGTATATAAATACATACATATATACGTATATAAAATAAAACCCTTTTTTTTCTTAAACATCCAATAGGTTTAAAAACTCAACCAGACCAAGTTGGCTTGGGTGTGGACCTTACTGACCCGACCTAGGATGCATCCAAGCCGGTCTCCTACTGGCTCGGTCTGGTCAAGCCCAGACCGAGTAAGTCTTATATCTATAGATTTTTATATATTCATTCCTTTTATTTATTTATTTTTCTTTTCTTTAGGACTAATTCACCTTACCTGACTCAGTCTGGTATTACCGAGATTGAGTCGGTCTGGGAAAATTTTATGAAACCGAGATAGATCTGAGCTATGTCTCATTCATATATTTGACCAAGCTCAGTCTGGGTAACCCAGACCTAGATGATCTGCTAAGACTAGTTGAGTATGCCACTTCTCAGACCCGGCTTGGTCTGGTCAAACCCAGGTCGGCTGGTCTGGTAGTGGTTGTATACTCACAAAGGGTGCCAGCAACTATTATGGTTGTCGGTCATAACAGATATATCACCGACGTCGACAACCATCGGTGCCAAGAACTCAACAAAAAAATAAAAAGGGACATAAGAAAGAAGACTCATCTCTTGGCCAGAATCACGTCAGAGCATAAAGGATCTCCTTCCCTCTTCTTTCTCCCAAAATCTCTCTCTCTCTCTCTCTCTCTCTCTCTCTCTCTCTCTCTCTCTCTCTCTCTCTCTCTCTCTCTCTCTCTCTCTCTCTGCAACAAGAGTTGCTTGAGGGAGGGGACTCATGGGCTTTTATAGGCCCAGAGAGAGGGGGTTTCATCTCCCCATTACTCCCCCAAATAATGAGGGACCTCTCCCTCTCCCCCACTACTCCATGCGTGGGGCAGGGGAAGGTCTCCTCATTATTATGGTTTATAATGGGGGCATTTTCTCTATCCACTTATCAAAAATGTGAGAGAGGGATGGCACCCTATTAATGCCTCTTTAAAGACCCAGCTAGTCCATGTGGGCTCAAGCCCACTTAGTTGGTCGGGTCAAGCATTACAATTTTACCTCACTTAAAAGAAGATTTGTCATGAATCTTACTTGGAAACAGATGTGTGAATTATACATGGATGTTTGCCTTACACTCTCAGGTAACCTCATTCTTATTATGATGCTTTCATCCGACTAAAACCATCAAGATAACCTTTTTTCGTAGTCTATATTCTTTAAATTCCAAAATCTCGACTGGCTCTTCACTAATACTTAAGTCTTCATGAATGTCCAATACTCATTCGACTGTATCTAATATGTGTGAGGGACCTGACACATATTTTCTTAGCATCGATACCTGAAGCACATTATGCATTCTTGACAATGATGAGGGTAATGCAAGCCTATAGGCAGTGGGACTCACTCTTTGTAAAATATCAAAGGGCCCAATATACCTTGGACTCAATTTTTCTTTCTTTTCAAATCTCATTACTCATTTGAAAGGTGATATTTTTAAGGAAACATGATCACCTTGCTCAAATTTTAACTATCGTCGCCTCTGATCTGTATAACTTTTCTGGTGACTATGAGTTGTTATTAGTTCCTCACTGTGATCATTGTAAAATTTTACTTTTGTAAGTCAAACTGACCTGTAAAAAAGTTTTGAAAATAACTCACCTTTGTTTTGAAAAATTTGCAAAAAAAGGGACTCACCTATCGGTACGAGGTTCAATCGTTCCTGGTGCCATAACCAGAGGTAATCAAACCAAGGATCAATAATGTGTTTTGCTTTGCTCGACTGTCTAAATCATTGTTCTATTTCCTAAATGCACAAAGAATCAAGCATGTGTTATGACTTAGAAAATTTCTGACTGAAAACATGATATATGCTTCGAATATTTTTTTGGATTTCTTGAAAAAAAGGGAACACTTTGAAAATCGTGAGCCATATTTGAGAAATATTTTTGAAGAAAGGAAATTCGTGAATCAGACTCAGAAAAGATTGAAAATTTCTACAAAAACAAAGGGGTTTTTGAGAAAATCGGTTTTAAGGAAAAAGACAAAATAATTTTGAGAAAATCAATTTCTCTGATATTGAATTGAAAAATATCAAAAGAGATGGTTGTGTGGCCCTTTTAAACTCTTTTCATGATGCAATATCACCTAGAAGATGCATGAATGTAGTTTGTGAAAATATTTTCTAAAGAATTTGAGAGAAAATCATTTGAAAAAGAGATTTTTGTGCCTTATAGAATTCAGATGAAATAAATTCGTTATATATCCCTGACTATGGCCACGAATACATATTGAATATATCTCATTTGATTCTAAAAAGAAAAATACTTAAAAAAAATCTTTAAAAAATATGCAATGATTTCTGAAGATAGCCTAAGAGTGTAAATTGTTTGTAACTTACAAGAATATGATAAATCTGGGTATCATTCGTATTCTGACTATGGCCACAAATATGAACTCCATCGAGTTTATTAACTCCTTAGAAGTATGTGCACGTACCATTCGTGTTGACCATGGTGGATTTCAAATATGCATGAATCATCATTCATCACACAATTAATATTATTGAAAATAAACTATATACAATGCAGCCTTAATCTAAGCAGAAAAGCAAATTCTTATTTCAACATTTATAATTATATTTTACATCAATAACTGAAAGAAAATAAAGCAAAGGAAAAAAATTTCTAATCTTAAGTGTCCCTACAAAATTAGCAAACTTGTTAGTAGAAAAAATGTCGACTTTATGGATTTATCCAACAATATTGAAAATTGAGGGATTTATCCAGACATAAGCCTTTTTTTATGCTTTTCTGAAATAAAACTCATTAAATAACATAATAGATGATGCATAACTGAATAAATAATAAAAATAAATAACTTTGAAATTCAGAATTTGGAGAAAAATAGCCAAAATAACCTTGAAAATTGACCTTTATTGCAAAATGGAGTTAAAAATAGGGTTTTCAGAAAATATTTTTGTAAAACACCTAATCTGGGGATCAAACGGGTTCAAAATGATGCCAAATTAGGTGGAGGGCACCGTGATAAGATTATGAACATGATCAAATCCTAAAAATATGAAACTTTTCATGAAAAAAATGAAATATTGGAAAATATTAATTTTTGCCCGTGTTTCAGTTGAATTAGGACTCCGCGGGCATCCTATTTTTATAAAATAACTAAATAACATATCAAACGAATTTTAAAATTCATAAAATTCAACTTGGACACTTCTAATAACCCCAAATTTAAAATGCAATCAAAAAATATAATTTTGGGATTATTTTGAATATGAATATAAATAAAAAATATATGATTTTACATGCGGTCACGTATCTATCATAGTGTTAGACCAAAATAGGATATCCAACAGCCATAGAAATTTATGAAATTTGACAGAGATAAACTAGATAGATTAATAAAGATAACCCTTTTTACAGATCTGGAATACGATCTCTGGTTAGGAAGATACAATTCTGGCAATACGTACCTGATTCTAGTCTACGCATAACAATGTAAAACAGACAGATTTAGTTTTGGGTTTAGGGAAATATAGAAAACAGTCATCAAAATTCATAAACTTTTACAAAGAAAAACTAGAGATTACAATGAGAAAAACTCTTTTTACAGATTAGAAATACGATCTTCAGTGAGGGAGAAATTATTTTGGCAATATGACCCATGGTTTGAATCAAGACTGTCAATCAAGAAAACATAGACTCCGATTGAGATCTTTAAGAAAATAAAAATCAAAAGTGAAAATTTATATAAATCACACCATAGCGAGTAGACTTGCATACGGATCAGTGTTTTTTTATGAATTGTTGATACAATCTCCGGTTAGGGAGAAATCGCTTTGGCAAGTTGACCCAAGGACCGAACCGGGCCTGTCAGTTCAAGAAACATAGGTGTTGTTGTTGGGTTAAAGAAAAATAGAAATTCATCGTAGAAATTATAAAAATTTTATAGATTGAAGTAGACATCTTGACGAGTACGTTTCTTTTTACAGATCATCGATACAATCTCTGACAAGAGAGATATGATCTCTGAAAGATGGTCCTGGATTTTTACAGTGTTTTTTGACTCAGAAAATAGGTTTCGACTTTGATTTTTGAACACAGGGTTACAGACATCAAAAATTTCTAATTTTTTTATTGAGAACCATATGCATATGCATGATTTCACCATAAAAAATTTAGATTTATTTAATTAATATGAACTGGCAAAATAATTGCATTAACATATGTCCAAAATTTGCAAATATGGAATCTAAAACCCTAGAACAAAATAAATTGATTAAGCATGCTAAAAACATAAAAAAAAACATGTAAACAATGAAATAGATCATGATTTAATGCATGAACAACTAAAATAAACATGAATATGATGAAATAAAGATAAAAAAAATAGGAAAGCATGGTTGAGATTTTGATTTAGCCATTAAAAGAGAAATTCGACCTATAGAAAGGTTGAATCTCAGTCTTTTTTTGGGTATTTAACATAATAAATGCATTGCAAACGATTCTAACGGATAAAAAATGTGTAAAACACATTAGATGATCTGTAGATCATCATCTTGAATCGTGAACATGCTTTTTTAATGAAAAATAAAAAATAAATCCAAGCAAGAGGGGCGGCAATGGCTATTCTACCGAAATAAACAATCAAAAGCAATAAAAAAAATAAGCTGGAAAGGAGATTCACCTTGGGGCTGAAGAGAGGGGCTGCTGGAAAAAGAGCAGGTTGAAAGCTTGAGGGAGAGAGAACATGGGGGTCGACCTCCCTAGAGGTCCCCTTTTATAGAAAAAAATAGGTTTAAACTTAGAGAGTTCTGATCTAGTGGGAACTCTCTTAATTAAAACTAATTAAGAGGGGGTGATTTTCCATGGAAGAATCCTAATTGAAATTAACTTTCGACTTTTCCTAATTGAAATTCTAATCTAATTAGAATTCTAACAAAGGCTTACACAGGTTTAAAGATCTCCAAATGTGGGACCACCTAATGTGGGCCCCATTTGATTTTCAAAAAAGGATTTTAAATAAATGGGAAAATAAAGGGGTCAAAATGATTTTTTTGAAAAACTTCAAAAAGACACCTAGACCCACTAATATTTTTGTATTTTTAAAATAGATAAAACATGAAATAAAATGAATTTGAATAAAAATGAAAAGTTAGGGTTGAAGCCCCCTTGCAGGGTAGGCCCCACTTAAAGAAATTTGGCAAAATTGAAAATTGGTTTAAAAAGCGAGTTCAAAACGAATCCCGATCATTTTTCTAACGAATATGTTTTGAAATAAAGAAATATAAAGCCCTGGGGAGTTGGCCAAATGGAAAATTTGGATTTAAAACCCAGGTTTTTGAAATAGATTTTGAAAGAAAGGTTTTAAAATCGAATCTGGATTTCATATTTTGAAAAATGAGAGTTCTGGATCTCGAGAATGACATGCAATGATATGCAATGCGATAAAATGATCTGAAATGACAAGAAATGATATGAAATGGTATGAAATGATATAAAATGCAATGCAAAATATGAACACTAGGTGAGAGATTTGAAGTCTCGGACCCCTGGCAGAGACAAGGAATTGGAAATTCCTGTCCGAAGGCAAAAAATTGATGATTGAACATCAGATTTGATATTGGATCTGATGCTTGGGTCTCGGATATAACGAAAATTTTAGAAAAAGAATTGATTTGAGCCCATATTAGCAGTTGTACCAGCTTAGAGAATGATAAAAATGGTGTTTCAGACAAAATGATCCGAGAAATGATTTTTCCCCTGTAGGGCATAAAGTGGCACTGAAAAATGAGGTTTAAGCTGGTTTTGACTGGTTTAAATTGGGTTTTAGGGTTTCTAAACTCAGAGAAACTAAAAAGACACTGACTCAACTAAACTCTTAGACTGACTGATTGAGAAATGGTACAATTCTTAGAGAAATGGTGAGAAATGCACACTAGAGTAGAGTGAACCACAAAATGCACTTAGTTTGAGCTAAAATGGAGGTCAGTAATACTAAGATGAACTAAATTTGAAGCTCAAACGCTAGCTGGACTGACAAGACTCAGCTCAATTTCAGCTGAAATGGGCTCTGACAATATGGGAAATAGATTTAAGCTGAAACCAAACTACTTAAACTCCTAGTGAGCTCAAGTTAGACTCAAGAAAATAGGATCAACTGACATTAACTGACTTGAGAATAATTGGCTTGGATTCGAGCTAGAAATAATCTCATTTCTCAGAAAATGAAATAATTTTAATCAAAATGGTTAGAAATGAACAGGATTCGCTCATCATGAGCTCAAGGGAGCTTGAAATTACTGACATTCTAACTGTTCTGAGCTTGAAATGAGGTTGATTGTGTCTAACTGACAGGGGTCTAGGGTGACCTAAAAGTAAAATGGTAAATTTTCTAACAAAATAGGGTGAAATGACACCTACACTAGGATCAACCTATGGCTAGACTCCTACACTGATCTACAAGGGTTGGCATCTGTGATAAGATGTGTTTGAAAATGACCGAGGAAAATTTAGGGTGTTTACAGATGCCCCTCTTTGCTACTAAGTTGGTTTAGAGCCGAGCATAGTGGCAAAAAAAACACACCAAATTTGATTTATAAAAATGCTCGAGTTAGAAGAATCTGACTGGGTAGAAAAGAATTGGCCCCGGTGATGATGGCAGATATAGAATGGAGAAAATGGAGAAGAAGATTCACCTCATCAAAATGAGACTCAGGCTTGGCTCTTAACCTGAACGGGAAGGAAAATACCTCACGGAGGAGGCTCAAGTTTAACCCTTACCTGAACGAGGGGCTTGAATAGAGTCCTCGAGAGAAAAGATTGAGGAAACCACGAAAAATACCTCATAAAAAATGAAGGGCTTCAAAAAAGGCAATTAAGATGGGGTTCCCTAAAAGCTTTAGAAAAGGGATTGATCTTGGGTGCCTCATGACTGAGACTAAATAGCTTTTGAAAGATGGCCTTTTTGCGAAAGATAGTTCAGGTTTAACCCTTATCCTGAAGGGAAAAAAATGCCTCATGGAATAACGAGGTTCAGGCTTGACCCTTAACCTGAACAGAAAAAATACCTCATGGAAGAACAAAGTTCAAGCTTGACCCTTAACCTGAACGGGAAAATACCTCATGGGAGAACGAGGTTCAATCTTGACCCTTAACCTGAACTGGAAACTACCTCGTGAAAGAACAAGGTTCAGGCTTGACCCTTAGCCTGAACGAGAAAAATACCTCATGGAAGAACGAGGTTCAAGCTTGACCTTTAGCCTGAACGGGAAAAATACCTCATGGAAGAATAAGGTTCAGGCTTGACCCTTAACCTGAATGAAAAAAATACCTCATGGAAGAATGAGGTTCAGGCTTGACCCTTAACCTGAACAAGAAAAATACCTCATGGAAGAACGAGGCTCAGGCTTGACCCTTAGCCTGAACGGGAAAAATACCTCATGGAAGAACAAGGTTCAGGCTTGACCCTTAACCTGAATGGGAAAAATACCTCATGGAAGAACGAAGTTCAGGCTTGACCCTTAACCTGAATAGGAAAAACGAAATCCTTGAAAGAAGAAACCATGATGGAACCTTCAGGTTTCGCACAATAAATCTGAGAGGGCTTTGCAAAAGGAAAAAGATGAGATTCCCTAAAGCTTTGAAAAGGGATTGATCTTGAATGCCTCACTGCTGAGACTGAATAGCTTTTGAAATGACATTTTGCTGAAAGCATAAATGTTGGCTCGACCTCGAACCGAAAACAAAAAAAATGAACTGTCTATGGCGAGGCAGTGGGGAACACAAGGAAGTGAGTGAATCTGAGAGCTCGAGCGCTCAGATTAAATAAGAAGGGAAGGATCTTGAAAACTCCTATTATCAAATCCTAAAGAGAGATAACAACAATGCCAAGATATATTAAAATGGATATCGAGCTCTTCGCTTCATGTCGGGATAGCTTGAAAAGATTGCCAATAAGATAAAAATAATAATTGATTCAAAATAATTGAAATGTTCATATTTGTGCAAAAAATATTTCATCTTCTACCTAGAGTATTACTTCCAACTGGGCTAACTCCGTAGAATCCAGAATCAAAATCAAATTATTGTTATTGAGTTTCTTCAAGGAAGTTATCCATTTCCTTGATATGAAAACAAAGGAAAGATATTCTCAACATCATAAAAGTGCTTTATGAAAGGATATTGATAAAAGAATTTTACATGAATAAAGATAATTCTTGGAAGTTTGATATCTGGGGTTTACCAATGATGATCTTTTTGCACTCTTTTTTAGACATAGAGTTTGAGCTTTCTTGGGATTTAGCAAGAATTTTATCACATCAGCCTTCAACTCGGCTATGCTCTGATATTCCCTGGAAGGACATGTCACATGTTCCTTCAACTTGGAGATGATCTGAGTCTTCTTTGGTCCCAAAAATTAGGTTGATAATATTGTCTCTTTTATTGAGGTCTCTTGATGATCTTTTTCACTCTTTTGAGACATGAAAAGTGAGCACTCTTGGGATTTGGCGAGACACGTCACATGTTCCTTCAACTTGGAGATGATCTAAGTCTTCTTTGGTCTCAGGAATTAGGTTGATAGTATTGTCTCTTGGGTTGAAATCTCTTGATGGTAACAGTGATCAAATATCTTTTAGGGATTGGCGAGAGGTTCATCGCATCAACCTTCAACTTGACAATGATTGAGATATCCCTTTTGCAGATAGTCAATTACAAATTGAATGATTGAAGAGATATTGAGATTGAGTGGATTCTTTTTTATCACTCAGGATATTTCCACTGCCTTATTACTAGAAGAATAATCTTTAAAAATGTGTCATAGCTATGATCAATATCAATTCACTTATGGCATTTCAACATCATTGAATTTCCTTGCTAGTCATATCAAGGATTCTTCTTCATCCTTTTGGTTGACCAACAGAAAAAGCTTGAATTTTATTCTTTCTTCGCAAAAGACTTTATCCTTTTAGAAGGAATAGCGAAGGTAGCTTGGGGTAGAATTTTTGTGCAATAAAAGTTTGAGATCAACAACTGTTTTTATGACAAATTCGCAAAATCTTCTTGAAATCATTGGTGAAAGAAAGGTGCTTGACGTCCAGGTGACACATTCGTGACTAGATTCTTTTTTTCTTTCCTCAAAAGAGAGACTCAGGCTTAACCCTTACTTGAATGGGTAATAAAAAAATACTCCTCTCTTCCCTGAAGATGAGGTGTTTGCAAAATGAGACTTTCAAAGAGAAATTAAGTTTTCGTCAAAACTCCCTAGCTTTAGACTTCTCTTATGGAAAGGTAGCCGATTGGATAAGGTCAATGAATTGTCACAGAGGAGTGAGTCCATCATACTCTCTCCAGAAAAGGGTTCTCGATGACGAGATGGCCTAACAAAAAACATTGGAGGGCCACAATGAGAATGAGCTTTCGTCAAAACTCTCCATGGAAGAAGAGTTCCTTATGTGACAATAAAAATTATTTTACAAATTGTTCGCAAAAACACGAGTCCCTTCAAACTCTCCCTAAAAAGAGGTTCAGCGAACAAACAATAATTGCATGTGAAAGGAATGAGTTCCCTCGAACTCTCCCTGGAAAAAGGGTCTGTCACAAGAAAAATGATTGATATTTGATATTGAGCCAATTGGCAGATGAGTTTGACATGAATGTCGAACCTCGAAAGACCATGATTGGCGAATGCAACCCAGAGGTTAGAAAATAATGACTTTGATAGAATTGATCACCCGAAGATTTGCTTGATAAAATTGGTGACCCAGAGGTATGACTGATAAAATGGGCGACCCGAAAGTCTGATTGATAAAAATTGATTGACCTGGAGGTCTGAAAAACGACATTGATCCCAAATCTTGATGCAAAACCAATATGCAGACTGGATCTGAAAGTGCAACCAGTACGAGCATTGGATTTTGATGAAGCACCAGTACAAACACTGGATTTTAAAAAAGCACCAGTACAAGCACTGGATTTTGAAAAGGTACCAGCACGAACACTGGATTTGAAAAGGTATCAGTACAAACACTAGATTTAGAAAGGTACCAGTACTAGCACTGGATTTTGAAAAAGCAGGTCAACGCTTTGAAGATATTTAAAGATCGTGATGGGAATTTCCAACTCCACATCTGCAAGGAATTGTCATAAATGACTGCCAGGGTCTCAGGATTTATCCCTTATCCTGAATGGGAATTGAATTGATGCAAAATGATGCAAATCGATGCGAATGGGCGTTGATCAATGCAGATCAAGGCAAATTGGTGTTGATCGATGCAAATAATTGTCAATCAAGCAATTTGAGGTTGATCGATACAAATGAATGCAGATCAGGCAGATAAACGACCGATCAATGTAAATGAATGTGGATCAGGCAAATAAAAAGACAATGCTTGATAATGTTTGATAATAATGCTTGATGAAAGAATTTGCTTAATAATGAAAGGGTTTAATTGATCATGCCTGCATACCGAACATTTGAAATAAAAGACAAGTTTTCAGAACAAAAGATGCCCCAGTATAACCTGGGAGGGGGATGTTAGATGAAAGAATAATTGATCATTATTGAAGGAAACTCATTGAAGAATACAAAAGATTGAGTAGGTGTTCTAAGCATAGAATTTCTTCAGATGCAAAGCATTGATGGGATCAGGCAATTCTACCCCATCTGTATTGATAAGACGATATGAGTTATGCGGTAATGCTTCCTTGACCACGTAGGGACCTTCTCAATTTGGTGATCATTTGCCATGCAAACGGTGCCTGAGATGAGTCGTTCATCTGAGGACCATATCGTTAACTCAAAATCTTCTTTCAATAACTGACTTGGCATATTTCCTGACTATCCTTTGATGATAAGATTGAGTGTGTTCCACTGCCTTGAGTCTTCTCTCATTGAGTAGATCAAGTTGTATCGACCTCTATTGTTGATACTGATAAAGTGGTAGCTCTAGAAGTGATGCAAACTTGAGAGCAGGCTTTTGAACATGAAGAAGTAGTACCACCTCGGTTCCATAAACGAGCTCTGAAAGAGTGGCATTGGTTGGGATTCGAATGGTGGTTTGATACGCCCAGAGTGTATCATAGATTTTCTCGTGCCAATCATGACCCATCTCAACAATTTTTTCCAAGATGCAAATCAGGATTTTATTGGTGGCTTCTGCCTGACCGTTCCCTTGAGGATAATAGAGAGCTGAAAAATGATGATGAATCCTGAATCTTGAACAAAATATTTTTATTCTCTCATTCTTGAAATGACTATCATTATCTGAAATAATGTGATGTGGTATGCCAAAATGACAAAGAATATTCTTGTGGATGAATGAGACCATATGTCGGTCTTCCATTGTACGCAAAGTAATAGCTTCAACCCATTTGGTAAGATATTTTGTTGCGGCAAGAAAAATACTTGTGGTCATTAGAAGCAGAAGGAGTAATTGGGCCTACAACGTCGAAATCCCACATGGAGAATGGCCATAGAGATACGATTGATTGTAAATATGTGGTTGGCGCATGAATGAAAGGTGCGTGCATCTGACATTGGACACACTTTTTCACAAAACGATAGCAGTCTTGTTGCATGGTTTTCCAATAGTACCATGCTTGGATGATCTGCTTAACAAGGGTCTAATAACTGACGTGGCCACCACAAATGCCTTCATGCGCTTCTCAAATGACCTCTTTGGCTTCATCTTTATCCAAGCATCTGGAGTAGTCAGCATTGAACCCACGACGATAAAGGATATCGGCGAGAATAAAATATCGGGCAACATGCATTGAATCGCTTGTTGTTCCCTCTTTGACAATTCTGGTGAAAGCTCACCAGTTTCAATGAAATTTTTGATATCTTTGTACCAAGGCTTCTTCTTTTGCTTTGCCTGGTTGATTTGCATAACTGGAATGAAGGCAGGTTGATCGAGTCTGCCAATTTCAAAAGAGCGACAGGATTTTCTATCTTTAAAGAACATGATGGAGCCTAGGTTGGCTAAGCCATCAGCTATTTGATTGAAATCCCTCTTGATGTGATAAAGCTAAAATTCCTTGAAACTGTCGATAAGAGCTAAAACAATCTTCTGATAAGGAAGTAGCTTTTGATCTTTCACCTGTCATTCGGCTTTGACCTGGCTGATGATGAGCAGTGAGTCGCCAAAGGCGTGCACTCTCTTGATGTTGAAGTCTTATAGAATTCTTCGACCTTATATTAAAGCTTCATACTCGGCCATGTTATGAGTACATTGATAATCAAGTTTGAGGGAAAAGGGGATCATCTCCTTCTTAGGTGTGTTCAATAAAATCTCGATCCCTATACCAGTCATATTCTTAGAGCCATCAAAAAATAAACTTCAAACTGGAGATTGTTGGATATTATGGATGCGCTCATCAGGGAAATCATCATCGGCTTTCACATCCTCTGCCAAAGAAAAATTGGCTAACTGATCGGCGATGGCCTGGCCTTTGATTGACTTCTGAGAGACATATTCTAAGTCATATTACATCAATAGAACCTGCCACTTAGCAATCTGTCCACCGAGAGATGGTTGTTCGAGAATATACTTGAGAGGATTAAGCTTTGATAGAATTTTGACTTCTAATGATAACAAGTAATGTCTCAATTTCTGACACATCCAGACCAAAGCTAAGCATGTCTTATCCATCTAAGAATATTTCTTCTCATAATCGATGAAAGTCTTGCTCACGTAGTAGATGGCATGCTCCACTCGACTGTCTCCTTCATATTGTGCCAAGAATCTACCACAAGCAGTTTAATTGACTGAGACATATAACAAAAGAGGCTTTCTTAATTCTGGTGACTTTAAGACAGGTGGATTGAGAAGATATTTCTTGAGGCGCTCGAACGACTACTGACACTCTGGTCTCCATTCGAACTTCACTCCTTTTCTGAGTAGATGATTGAAAGGTTCACACCTCATGACCAAATTGGATATGAATCATCGAATTGACTGAATGTGTCCCTGAAGACTGCGCAGCTCTTTGAGATTGGTTAGAGGTGGCATATCAATAATGGACTTTGCTTTAGCAGGATCTACTTCTATTCTCTTTTTGCTGACCATGAAGCCATGCAGCTTACCTGACTGTACTCCAAAAACACATTTCTAAGGATTAAGTCTCAACTTGTATAGAATAAGTCGCTTGAAGACTTGATCAATAGATTCAATATGGTCTGCTTCTTCTTTGGATTTGACCAAGATGTCATCGACATATGCATCTATGATTTTATATATCTGGTCATGGAAAATGACAGTCAGTGCACGCTGATAGGTTGCCCCAGCATTCTTAAGTCCAAATGGCACGATTGTGTAATAAAAGGTGCCCCAAGGCGTGGTGAAGGATGTCTTAGACTGATCATGAGTGGCCAGCTTGATCTGATTATAACCAGAATATTGTTATTATTGCAAAATTTTACTTTTGCAAGTCAAACTGACCTTTGAAAAAGTTTTTAAAAATAACTCACCTCCGTTTTAAAATGTAGGATAATTCTGAAGAATGGGACTCGCCTATCTGTACAAGGTTCAACCATTCCTGGCACCTTTACCAAAAGTAATTGAACCAAGGATCAACCCGATGTTTTGCTTTGCTTTGCTCAACTTGTCTGAATCGTGTTTTATTTTCTAAATGCACAGACAATCAGGCATGTGCTATGAAATTTTAAAAAGATGCACATTCTGAGAAATATGATGTTTGCTTGGAAAATAGATTCTTAGAAAAATAGGAACCTTGAGAAAATTATTTTTTTTTTTAATTTGATTTGAATACTATTGCTAAGAAAATCAATTTCTGAAGGAGATTTGAGAATTCTGAGAAAAAACAGTTTCAGAGATAATTCAAAGATTTTAAGAAAATTGATTTCTGAAAACTTTGGATTTTGAAACTTGAGGATGTTAAAACATTGGAAAATCATGATTTGAACTTGGAAAATGCTTGAAATATCCTTTGAAAACTCAGAGTTTTGAGAAAATTGATTTCTGAGAAAGACTTAGGAACTTTTGAGAAAATCGATTTCTCTAAAATGGAATTGGATTTGAGTTAGAAAAAAAATGATGCTAAATGAATGAAACGAATGAATATGGATTTGAAAGATATTTTTTAAGGAATTGAGAAAATCTTTTGTATTTTTGAGAAATGCAGTGCATCTTTAAAGTTAGCCTAAGAGTGTAGGTTGATTATGGCTAATACGAAGATCACAAATCTGGGTTTCATTCGTATTATGACTATAGTCATAAATACGAATTCCACCAAGTTTGTCGACTCCCTAAGAGCATGTGCATGTTCCATTCATGTCAACCATAGTGGATTTGGAAAAAAATGTTCATGAATCAAACATCAGATATTGAATTTACGAAAGCAAACTATATTTAATGCAATCCTATTCTAAGCAGAAATTTAAATTCTTATTCAAAATTTATTTACAATTTACATCACTAATTGAATTTAAATAGAGAAAAATAAAGCAAAATACAGCCTTGAGCATCCCTGCAAAACTAGAAAACTTGTTAGTGAAGATATGTTAGCTTTTCTAGATTTATCAAGTAATTTTTAAAAATTTCTGGATTTATCTAGATATAAGCCTTTTCCATGTTTTTTCTGATATAAACATAATAAAATAGGAGGTAAAATTGAAGAAATAATAAAAATAAATAACTTTGAAAATCAGAATTTAAAGAAAATTGATAAAAATACCCCTAAAAACAAGACTATGGCCTTGAAATCAGGGTTTTTCATAAAATATTTTGGTAAAACTTTGGATTTAGGGTCTAAAAAGATTCAAACCAAAGTCAAATCAAATATGCGATGTCCTAGCATGATTCTAAATATTGACAAACCCTAAAAATATAAACTTTTATGAGAAAAATCAAAAATATCACAAAAAACAGGATTTTACCAGTGTTTCGGGATCCTACGAGCACCCTATTTTGTAATATAATCAATTCAAGCATCAAATGAATTCCAAAATTAATAAAAATTGACATCTGCACTTCTAATAACCCTAAAATAAAACTAGAACCACAAAAATCTAATTTTGACATTATTCTGATACGAAAATTGCATAAAAACCCTAAAATATGCTATTTTTACTCGTAGGCACGTACCTGTCACAGTGTCAAACCTGAATCCAGGGTTAAATCACCATAGAAATTTATAAAATTGTATAGAGGAATACTAGACAAAAAAATAAAGATTTTCTCTTTTACAGATCAGAAAAATCATCTCCGGTTAGGGAGATATCGTTTCGGCAATCTGTACTTGAATTTAACGAATATAAAATATACGGCTCCAACGAATATTTTAGCATGAAATAACATGATCTTTATGGCTCCACGATCGACACACATGAATATCCATTAAAACACTAAAAATTATGATTTAGACATTAATATATATATATATATAAACAACATAACAAAATTTGAATTGATGTTGGAACATGTTAAATAAACACTAATATGATAATAAAATAGAAAAAATCCAGGGAATCCATGGTTAGATTTGATTTACCCTTTGAAAAGATGGATTTAGCCCAATTAACGGGCAAATCTCATCTTTCGTTGGTTAAAAACATAAAAAATAGAGTTTCAAACGATTCTAATAGATTAGAATCCTGGAAATCATAATAAAACAGAGTTAGATCATCTTCTTGAACCAATTTTGAGGTTCTTGAATGAAAACCATGGTTGAATCCAATAAAGAAAGGGCGACAATGGTGAAAACTAAGGAAAAAAGCATAAAATTTTAATGAAAATAATAAAATAAAATAAAATATAGGAGACCTATCTTGGAGGTTGCTGCAACAATGGAGGCGGGAGAGCTATTGGAGAAGGAGGAGAGATGCACGAAAATTGAGAGGAGAAAGAGAGATGAGAGACTCCCTTAATGCCCCTATTTATAAAAAATTTAGAAGACTCCTAATTAGGTTTAAAGTTTGACTTTTCAAAACTTACCTAAACTACCTACCTATGGGGGGCGATTTTTTGAAAGGTCCCTAACCTAAATGGACTCTAGCTAAACTAATTAACACCTAACTGGACTTTTAGCTAACCTAAAAGACTTCCAAATGTGGCGCCACCTAGTGTGGGCCCACATTGGATTTTTAAAATCCTAATTTAAAACTTTAAAAACCAATGGTTAAAAACCTGAGTAAAAATGGATTTTCTAAATTAGTTTTGACTCTTCTAAACCCCTGATCTAACTAGGACACTAACTAACCCTAGTCTAACCCTGACTTTTGCAAATGTGCCGCCACCCTGAGTGGGCCCCATTCGATTTTTCAAAATGATTTTAAAACTTGAAAACGAGGGATTTTTCAAAAGAGGTTTGAAGGTAAAATTGAAATTGAAAGTTTTGAAATGATACAGAGTCCAGACCGAGTCAGAACTCCTACAGACATGGCACCAACTGAGTGGGCCCCACATCAGGGTTTTGAAAATTTTGAAATAAAGACTGAAAATGGTTTTGAAAAAGAGTTAAAATCAACAGATGGAATTCAAAAATTTTGAAGGCAAAGTCTTAAGCGAACTGAAACTCTGGACCAGAGTCTCGAACCAATTAGGACTCAGAGATTTTAGATTTTTGAAAGCCAAATAAAGGGGTTTTTGAAGGATTTTCTCAGAATCAGTAAAAATAAGTTGGAAAATGCAGTTGGGGTTAAAGTCCTCACTAAACCGAAACTCTGAAATAGTGTCCTAAATCAACCAGAACTCTGCAAAATAGACCAATTTTGGAAAAATAAGTAGAGAAAATGAAAATGGAAATAAAAACAAGATTCAGAATAGAGTCCTGATCAGATTAGAACTCTTAGAGAGAGTCCTGATCAGACTGAAACTCTAGATTTTGAGTCTTTTCTGAAAAACAGATGAAAGAATTTATGAAAACCAATAAAAATAGCAACGAGTAGTGAAATCAGAACAGAGTTCTGATATAACCGGGACTCAGAAGGCAGAGTCCTAATTTGACCCAGACTCTTAAAATTTTGGCTTTTTGAGAAAACAAATAAGAAGATTTTGGAAGACAAGTGAAAACAAGATAGGAATTGAAATCAGGTTCAGAGTCCTGATCTGACTAGGACTCTGAGGAAGAGTCCTAATTCGACTAGAACTTCAAGAATTTTTTATTTTCTAGAAAATAAAAAATAAGATTTTGAAAAGAACTTTTGAAAACAGGTGAAAATGGATTCAGAAAATGATATCAGGATAGAGTCCTGATTCGATCAAGACTCTGGGATAGAGTCCCAGAATTTTGAAACTTTGTGATAGAAGTGTAATAGTTTTGTTTTTTGAAAAGATAAATGAAGAAATTTTTGAAAGATTCTCTCAAAATTGAGATCAGGTTAAGAGTCCTCATCCAACTAGGATTCTTTGAATAGAATCCTTACTCAACTAAAACTTTGAGTTTTTTACTCCTTTCGAAAGATTTTGAAGAATTTGGTTGAAAATAGGTAAAAATAACAATGAAAGATAGAGTCCTAATCTGACTGAAACTCTGAAAAAGAGTCCTAATTTGACTGAGACTCTAGATTTTTTACCCAAAATAGAAGAATTTGAAAAGTTTTATCAAAACAGATAAAAATGGTAGTAAAACATAGAGTCGTGATCCGACTAAAACTCTGAAAAAGAGTCCTAATCCAACTGGGACTCTAAGATTTTGGCAATTTTGAAAGTCTGCCGAGAAGTTTTTTGAAACAGGTGAATAATAGGGGCAAAGGATGAAATCGGGATAGAGTCCTGATTCAATTAGGACTCTGAAAAAGAGTTCTAATTCGACTGAGACTCTAAGGTTTTGGCCAAAATGAAAGATTTTCTCAAAAAAAAAGTAAAAATAGAAGTAAAAGGCAAAGTCCTGATCTGATTGGGACTCTAAAACAAGAGTCTTGATCCAACTAGGACTTTGAGATTTTGGCCAAAATGTCAGAAATAAACAGGGGATGCGATCACCTCTGATTTAAAATCAAAATGGAGTTTTGAAAAGGTTTAAAAAGATGAAAAGACAGAGTTTTGATCCAACTGGGACTCTAAAATTTTGAGAAATTTGATAAATGAAGGATTTCAGAAGCGACACCACCTAGATGGGTCTCATTTGAGAGTTGAAATCAATAAAAAAAATGGCTTAAAAACAAATCCAGATTGTTTTCTGAAGAAAATAAGATCTTGGGGGTTAACAAATGAAAAGTGTTGGTTCAAAACCCAGGTTTTGAAATTAATTTCGAAAGAAAAAATTTAAAACTCGAATCTAGATTCAATGTTTTGAAAAACAAGAGTGCTGGATCTCGACAATGACATGTAATGACATGCAATGTTATGCTATGCAATGCAATGAAATGATATGCCAAATGCATGCAGTGATATGCAATGACTATATGAAATGTAAACCCTAGATGAGGGACTTGGAATCCCGAACTCCCCGCAGAGACAAAGAATTTAGAGATTCTCATCTGAGGGTGAGAATTGACAATTGAAATAGAGCCAAAACAAAGATTGAATCTTGATTGTAAGATAGAATACTTGAAGTTTTTATAAAAATTTGGGCCATGGATAGCCCTGGCTCAGAGGTCGACCAATTGGTTCCCTGAAGACTGCAGGGAGTGGGTCCCAGTGGCAGGAGGCAGGTGTTTGTGAACGAGGGTAAAAATTTGGGGTGTTTACAGATGCCCCTCTTTGCTACTAAGCCGGTTGAAAGATGAACTTAGTGGCAAAAAAAAAACACACCAAATTTGGACTATTAAAAATGTCTCGGTTAGAAGAATCTGACTGGGTGTGAAAGGATTTGCTCTGGTGATCATGATAGGTATGGAATGGAGAATAAAGAAGAAAATTTTACCTCATCAAGATGAGGATCAGGCTTAGCCCTTAACCTGGATGGGACGAGAAAAAGCCTCGTGCAAGAACAAGGTTCAGGCTTAACCCTTATCCTGATCGAGAGATGAGATGCCTCATCAGAATAAGGTTGAGGTTTAACCCTTAACCTGATCGGGGAATGAAATACCTTATCAAAATGAGGCTCGGGTTTAACCCTTAACCTGATCGGGAAACGAAATACCTCATCAAAATGAGGCTCAAGTTTAACCCTTAACTTGATCGGGAAACAATGGAATCCTCGAAAGAAGAGATCATGATGGAACCTTCAGACTTCTGTACAATGAATCCGATAAGGGTTTTGAAAAAGGAAGAAAATGGGGGTCCTTAAAGCTTGAAAAGTGGTTGATTTTGGGTGCGTCATTGCTGAGACTAAATAACTTTTGAAATTGATGACCTTTTGCGAGAAAATGATTGTTGGCTCAACCTCGAGCCGAAATTGGACTGTCTATGGTGGGACAGTAGAGACATAGGAAAGTGTGCAAATCTGAGAGCCTAGGCGCTCGGATTATATAAAAGAAGGGAAGGAATCTTGAAAACTCTCGTTATCAAGTCTTAAAAGAGATGACAAATGGTGTCAGGATGTATCAAAGATGAACCTCAAGTTCTCACTTCATGCCAAGATAACTAGAAAATATTGTCAAAATGTTGAAATTTGTTGTTTGATTCAAAATAATTGAAAATGATGCACATTGGTGCGAAAATATTTTCTCTTTTCTACCCAAAGTATTTCCTCCAATTGGGCTTAACTTCGTAGAATCAAGATTCAAATTCAAATTGCTTGCCATTGGCTTTCTTCGAGGAAGCTATCAATTTTCTTAATCTGAACAGAAAATAGAAGATTGACATTGTGAAAGCAATTGGTGAAAGGATATTGATAAAAGAATTTCACAAAATTAAAGAAGATTCTTGGCAGATTTGGCAGTTTGATATCCTGGGATTCTTTTCTCATGATGATCTTTTGCGCTCTTTTTGAGACAGAATTGGAGCTCTCTTGGGTTTTTGGCAAGAAGTTTATTACATCATCCTTTATTTTAGAGATATCCTGACTTTTCTTTTTTCTGAGAAGAGGTACGTCACAAACTCCTTCAACTTGTAGATGTTTCGAGCCTTCTTTGTCTTAGGAATTATACTGACGATATTGTCTCATTGGTTGAAGGTCTCTTGACGATAGCAGCAATCAAATATCTTTTAAGGTTTGTCGGGAGGTTCATCGCATTCGCCTTCAACTTGACGGTAATTTGAACTTTCCCTAGAAGGATCTGTCGCATGCTCCTTCATCTTGGAGATGATCCAAATTTTCTTTGGCCCCGGGGTCTAACTCATCCACCAGTCTTCGACTTGACGATGACTGAGAGATCCCTTTTGCAAATATTTGATTGCAGCTTAAATGACTGAGGAGATATAAAATTGAGTGGATTTTTCTTTCTTACCCAGGATATTTCGACTGCCTTGTCTTTACAAGAATGGTCTTTAAAATGTGTCATTGACTGCGATCAATATCAATCATTTATGGCTTTGCGACAACATTGTATTTTCTTTGTTGGCCATATCGAGGATTTATTTTTCATTCTTTTGGTTGACCAAAACAAAGATTTTGAATTTTGAATCATTCTTTGCAAAAGCTTTGCTCTTTCAGAAGTAATGCTGAAGGTATTCTGAGGTAAAGATTTTGTGCAATGAAGATTTTAAAATCAACAAGTATTTGACAATAAATTGGCAAAATATTCTTGGAATCCTTGATGAAAGAAATCACTTGAGATCTAAATGATGTATCCGTGGCAAGATTGAGCCCTGAAAAAACTCAGTATTTGATAAAAGATCAACTCAAAAGTTGAGTTTTGAGAAGAAAGTCTGAGTCAGAAATTGGATCTCCGAAGGAGAATTAGAAAGTTTGAGTCCGAACTCGAATTGGTTCAACTAAGAACATCATTGGTTTACTTAAGAACAATGTAGGTTCACTTAAGAACAATCATAGGTTTGTTTAAGAACAACATTGGTTTGATTAGGAACGACATGGGTTCAATAGGGATTCAGCCCAAGAAACTTTGGATCAGAAGGAATTCAACCTACAGATCACATTTCTGAAAAACACCAATCCGAAAGGGGTTTAACCTAAGGACTGTAAAGAATATTGGATCATGAGGAATTCAACCTACGAATCAAATTTTTTTGACAATGAGATTGGTTCAAATGGGGTTCAACCTAAGAACCGCGGATCAGTAGAAATTCAACTCACAGATCACATTTTCGAAAATAAAATTGCTTCAAAAGGAGTTCAACCTAAGAACCACTGGGTTGAGAAGGAATTTTGGTCCACAAAAAGGTTCAACCTATGAGCCATATTGGTTTGACAGGCGTACAACCTACAAATCATATTGGTTTAGTAGGGGTGCAACCTATGAATCACGTTGGTTCAACAGGGGTTCAACCCACAAATCATATTGGTTCCATAGGGGTTCAACCTACAAACTATCGATTCCATAGGGGTTCAACCTAAGGATCACATCGGTTTAGCAGGGGTTCAACCTACAAACTATTAGTTTCATAGGAGTTCAACCTAAAGATCACATCGGTTTAGCAGGGGTTCAACCTATAAAGTATCAATTACATAGGGGTTCAACCTAAGTATCACATCGGTTTAGCAGGGGTTCAACCTATAAACTATCGATTCCATAGGGGTTCAACCTAAGGATCATATCGGTTTAGCAGGGGTTCAACCTACAAACTATCAATTTCATAGGGGTTTAACCTAAGGATCACATCGGTTTAGTAGGAGTTCAACCTACAAACTATCAATTCCATAGGGGTTCAACCTAAGGATTACAATTTAAGAAGGAGATTGGTTTAACTTGTCGGTTGAATTTTGGGAAATGAAAAGTCTTGATGAAAAATTCTTAATTCATGATTTGAATAGACCATCATAGTCAGCCGTACGTGGCCTGCTTTCAGAATTATCCCCTTATCCTAAATGGGGGATTCAGGTTTATCCCTTAACTTGAGCGAAAGGATGAAGTTGATGCATATGAATACAGATGAATGCACTTGAATGCAAATATATGCAAATGTATGCAGATGAATGTTGATATATGCAAATGAATGATGAAAGATTTTGTTTGGTTCTGCCTACATACAAGACGTTTTGAAAACAAATTTTCAAGAAAAATGCCCCTGTGTAACTGGGGTGTAAGATGTTAAACTAAAGGACTGATATTTGACGAAAGCTCTTGGAAGGTAACAGGGTAAAAACTAACAGTGAGCTTCTTGATTGATTCAGGAGGTACTCTGAAAGAGGTCACTCCTTGTAAGAAGACATTAAACATTTTTGCGAAGGAGGAATATAAAAGATGGCACCAAGCCATGAGGAAAATTGATAAATTTATTAATGCATTGAAGAGAGAAATAACAGATCGATAAAAGAACTGGGAACTATATTGTCCTTTCAAAATGACAAAAAAAATCAAAATGATAGAAGTGACATAGCCTTGACATTGTAAATTTCTTAGAAAAACTTGATCAGGATGGTCGACTGGTGTTTTCCTCATCTTCAATAAGGAGATTCTTGTCGATGCAATCTTGGATGATGTTCTTCAGGATGAAACAATTCTCGGTGTCGTATCCTACTGCTCGATGAAATTTATAAAACTGCTCTTTAAATCTACCCATGATAGCTCGGGGATCAGCTGCGCTAGGCAAACAGATCATATCTCTCATGAGCATGTATTCCAGAACACTCTTGAGTGTCTAGTTCAGAGGGGTGAACTTTCAGTCAGTACTCCAATCCTTGCCCTTTAATTTTTCTTGATCTTTTTCTTTATGCTGAGGACTAGATTGAAGAGGCTTATCATTGTTGGAAAACTTTCATTTTCGGCCATTGGATCCCTCTGAATTGTTATCGCGATTTTTCTTGTTGCCTTTGCCATCACTGGCAGAAAGAGTGAAGTGAGCATTCTTCTTCTGCTCATTCTGGTTGTTATTTCAAGTAAAGATGAAGCCTTCATAGACTCCATTTTTCATGCTCAGCTCGAGCCATTCGGCTCATTTCGTCAGTTCAATGAAAGTCCTGGACGATGCGGTGGAAATAAGACCTCTCAGGGGTTGCAAAAAAATATTTAAGATCGGCGACAATGCATGCCCCTCTAATATTGGGTCCCTCATCTTATTGCAAGCTGACCTCCATCGGTGAATAAAATCTCTAGCCTTCTCATTTTCTTTCTACTTGAGGCCACAAAGATGACTGAGAGTCAAAAGTGCATGGGCATTGAAAAGAAAATGTTTGATGAACAAATTCACCACCTTGTCGAACTCTTTCAATTCTATTGGGTTTATGTGTTCTGAGTACCATTTTGCAGCTATTCCCTCCAAGCTGTGAGGGAAACAAAGGAAGAGGACTTTATTGTCTTACTTAAATTTTGCACATTCAGCGAAAAACATGGCGATGTGTGCCTTTGGGTCGCCAAAACCATCGAACTTGATAAATTTTTTGGGGAGATTGTCAAGATTGTCATCCCCGTCCAAACCACCATAAAAGTCTTTGCTCATAAAGACTTTCTTGCCCTTATCGTGGGCCTACAGATCTTTGACCATTTTGACCACATCTCTGAGTTGTGGTTGGTCAGAATCGTTGACAGATTGATCTTTGAATTTGTGGCCTGACCCCTGCCCTTGGGTTGATTTGTGAAATGCTTGTTGGGCCTCAAACTCTTCATCGGTGTCACCTACCGATTCTGATTCATCAGATGTATCCTCATGTTGGATATGCTTCTTTGATATCGTTACTTGCTTTTTCAATATCCGACCCTTGGTCTTTTTCTTATTATGAGTTTTTCCTGAGCTGGCCTCTGTCTATTCAGACAGCATCTTGTTCATCATTATCTGAAACAACGAATACATCTGAGGGTCAATATCATCATTGCCCTGTTGGCTTTTGTTTTCGACAGATCGTGGGAAGGCCATTTATTGTTCAGATGCTGACGAATAACTATTGTGCTGGACTAGTACGGTTTTCCTGTCGAACCTTGTCTGAACCATGTAAAGTTGCATGTGCTCTCTGCAAAACGAAATGGGCAATTAGCTTTGAAGAACAGTTTTGGGATGAAGCAAATAGAGTGAAAAGCATTTGATGAGGGTTAGGTTGACAATTTGAAGAATATTTCATTATCAGGGATTGGGTCGTCGCTAGAATCACGATAATTGCATTGATATTCTTTGTAGAAAAAGATAAACAACTAAAATATGCCTTGTTACCTAGGCGAGGTCGTCAAACCATAACAAAAAGATTATATTGCAGAAAAAGAATGATTTTATTAATAATAAGCTTGAGAAAGAGGGGGCGGACAAACAATTTGCCACCACTCATGGTAGTGAGAAGGCACTAGGAGACCAAAAAAAAACAGTGAGAGTTACAAAAGAATCCCAACTATGCTTGGCAGAATGGTATGTTTCAGACCACTAAGTAGACTTTAGATTGAAATCTGGCATGATGTCTGACAATAACCGAGCTTTAATGCACTTCTATTTCTGCGAGAATTGTCTGATGCATTGCTCTGGTTGTAGTAAGTGCAGAAGAATGGACCAAGTAGCTTGAATTGCTTGCCATATGCATAAGTGTATCTGGAAGGTGACTCCTGACTATCAAAGTAGTCCCACACGACCTCTTTCTCTTGAAGGTTATCGATCAAGAATCGGTATCGTGTAACTGAAAGAAGCTTTTCATCGTTGTATCTGAATGAACTGGCTCTGGTGGGCACATGCCAGAGGAACCAAGACTGCAAGGCATAGGTGCACTCTTCGACTAGAATTGATTCTTTGAGTGTGAAATGAGTCAACCCTCGATACGAGAAAGCAAGTGTGGCCATGGCTATAGAGAGGTGGTTGGTCTGTCGACTTCCCCACCTTCACAGAAGTTAGGCTATTCTGATGTCCACATAATTTTGTCTGTCTGAAAAGAAGGTCAGTCCCATAGTGCATAAGACCATTGCGTGTTGAATTCTCTCTCGAGTTGTTCTAGATAGTGAACTAACTTCTACAAATATTCCATATTGTTGATAGATCTCGAGCAAATCTATATATTCATTTTTATTTTCCTCGATCAACGGCCAAGACTTACGTTCTGTCATGCGAGCTAAAGCGTCTCAGGGATCCAGACCCTTGACATTGATCAAAAATTGTTACTCCAATGGATCTCCAGGTTGACCGGCTAGCTTGGGCAATTTCATGATCTCTGAAAATTCATCCATCAATAGGGTCATCTCTCCCCATGGGAACCATAAGGTACAAGTATGCGGGTTCCACCGCTCTGCTAGTGCATGGATCAAATTGTCGTTGATTGTTTGCTTCCCCACTGTGGATGTCAGTTCTAACCCACAATCGCTCAGATGGTTCAAAAACATACAAGAGAAATTCTTGAGTCATGAATAATACCACCAAAGAATGAAGGATCTGGTGCTAAGAGTTTGATGCTCAGGAAGACTTTGTCGCATCTCATAGGAGATATGGCCCTTAGGAAAGACAAAATCGAGTTGACTGGATGCAATCAGACTGGAAAACAGGGGAAATTGGAATGAGACTTAGAAAAAATACATAAATTTTGAAAATTGCAAGCAAGATAAAAATAAAGCTGGAAATTCGAGATCCAGGAGAATGAAGGGATGGAAAATCACCTAAAGTTTTGAAGAAAAGTGGATAATTTGGGAAAATTGTCCAGGGTTTTGAAAGAATAGCAAGAAATGCTTCATAAATTAGAAAATGTGGTATTTTGGAAAATCATCCAGTATTTTGATTTAAAACCCAGGTTTTTGAAATTAATTTTAAAAGAAAGGTTTTAAAATCAAATCTAGATTTGATATTTTGAAAAATGAGAGTTCTGGATCTCGAAAATGACATACAATGATATGCAATACGATAAAATGATCTGAAATGACAAGAAATGTCATGAAATGATACAAAATGATATGAAAATATATAAAATGCGATGCAAAATATGAACCCTGGGTAAGGGATTTGAAGGCTCGGACCCTTAGCAAAGACAAGGAATTGGAAATTCCTGCCCGAAGGCAAAAATTGATGATTAAACATCAGATTCGATGTTGGATCCGATCCTTGGGTCTCGGATATAACTAAAATTTCAAGAAAGGAATTTATCTCAACCCATATTAGCAGTTGTACCAGCTTAGAGAATGATAAAAATGGTGTTTCGGACAAAATGATTCGAGAAATGATTTTGCCCCTGCAAGGCATAGAGTGACACTGAAAAATGAGGTTTAAACTGGTTTTGACTGGTTTAAATTGGGTTTTAGGGTTTCTAAACTCAGAAAAACTAAAAAGACACTGACTCAACTAAACGCCTAGACTGACTGATTGAGAAATGGTACAGTTCTCAGAGAAATGGTGAGAAATGCACACTAGAGTGGAGGTGGACCACAAAATGCACTAGGTTTGAGCTAAAATGGAGGTCAATAATACTGAGATGAACTAAATTTGGAGCTCAAACACTAGCTAGACTTACAAGACTCAGCTCAATTTCAGCTGAAATGAGCTTTGACAATATCGGAAATGGATTTAAGCTGGAACCGGACTACTTAAACTCCTGGTGAGCTCAAGTTAGACTCAAAAAAATAAGATCAACTGACATTAACTAACTCGAGAACAATTGGCTTGGATTCGAGCTAGAAATGAGCTCATTTCTCAGGAAATAAACTGATTTTAGTCAAAATGGTCAAAATGATAGAATTCGCTCATCGTGAGCTCAGGGAAGCTAGAAATGACTGACATTCTAACTATTATGAGCTTGACTGGGTATAATTGATAGGGGTCTAGGGTGACCTAAGGGTCAAATGGTAAATTTTTTGACAAAATGGGGTGAAATGACACCTACACTGGGATCGACCTAGGGCTAGACTCTTACATTGATCTACAGAGGTTGGCATATGTGAGAGGAGGTGTTTGAAAATGACCGAAGAAAATTTGGGGTGTTTACACTCACTAATAAACTTGACTTGTTTATCTATTTGTTGAACTAATTCCGACTCCAACAGCTTTCTCTCGCCTACCTGATCCCGACATAGAGGTGTTCTGCAATGCCATTCATAAATAGCCTCGTAGGGAGCCATACCAATGCTAGCTTGAAAGTTGTTGTTGCATGTGAACTTCATTAGTGGAAGAATCTTGTGCCAAGAGTCATGATACTCTAATGCACAAGCTCACAATATATCCTTCAGTGTTTGGATGGTTCTCTCTGATTACCCATCTGTTGGAGGATGAAATGTGGTACTCATCTTTAACTGCATCTCTATTGCTATCTGAAAACTTTGCCAAAACTTGGAGGTAAACTTGGAATCTCTATCAGAAATGATAGAATCTAGCACTTCGTGCAACCTTACTATCTCTCGAATAAAGAAATAGATAAATTGTTCGAAGGAACAAGTTGTCTTGCACACGAAGAAATGCGTAGACTTTGTCAATTTGTCCACGATAACCCATATTCCATTCAATTTCTCTTTGGTCTTTGAGAATCCAGTGACAAAATCCACTGTGATATATGCCCACTTCAATAATGGAATGGACAACAATTGTAACAATCCTCGAGGTCTCTGATGTTTGATTTTTACTTATTAACATATCAAGCATTTGCTGACAAACTCAACAATATCCTTCTTCATTCCATTCCACTAGAATTTTTTCTCTAAAATCCTTGTACATCTTTGTACTACTAAGGTGGATAGAATACATAGAATGATGTACCTCCTCCAGTAGCAATTTCCTAAGTCCATTGTCCTTAGGAATGCATACATGGTTTTGAAATCTTAAAATCCCCTGATCGTCTACCTTATAATCTGAAATTTCCTTCTCTGAGATCTCTACTCTTGTCCTTTTCAACTCTAGATCTGAGAGTTGATTCTTCATAGCCGAATAGATAAGGATGTCATCAACAAACACCACTACAAACTTTTTCAATTATGGCCTAAAGATTCTATTCATTAGATCTATAAATGCAGTTGGTGCATTAGTCAGACCAAAAGGCATTACCAAAAACTCGTAATGGCCATATCTTGAATAAAAGGCTATCTTAGCTATGTCCTCTGCCTTGATCTTTAGTTGGTGATATCTTGAACTCAAATCCAATTTCAAGAAACACACCGCACCTTGCAGTTGATCAAATAGACCATCTATTCATAGTAATGGGTATTTGTTCTTGATAGTCACTGTGTTTAACTATTGATAATCAATACACATTCACAATGATCCATCCTTCTTCTTGACAAAAAGTAGTGAAGCACCCCACAGTGATACAGATGGCCGTATGAAGTTGTTCTCCAATGGTTCTTAAAGCTTCTCTTTGAGTTCCTTGAGTTTTGTGGGTCTCATTCTGTCAGAGGCTTTAGAAATAGGTGTTGTTCTGGGAACAAGGTCAATCTGAAACTCAATTTCTCTGTCGAGAGGAAGACCTGGCAGTTCATCAAAAAATATATTTGCATATTCTTTCACTATCTCAATGTCCTCAGTTGCAAAGTTTTCTTTTTCTTCAGTCTTCATGTAGGCCAAAAATCTGACACATCCTCCTCGAATGTATTTGTCAGCCTTAAGATGAGATATGACAGCTGGTTTGGGTAGTTTCCTAATACCCTGAAATATGAACGTTGGATCATGAAGGTTATAGAAGCTAACACACTTCCTTCTACAATCAATATTGTCATGGTAGTTGGATAACCAATTCATGCCTAGGGCTACGTCTAACTCCTTGAATTCTAATTGCAAAAGGTTTACCGGTAACTCACAATTGTTTATACACACTACACAGTTCTTATACTCCTTGTTTATTATTACAGAATCCTCTATAGATGTTTCTACCCGATAAGGAATGTCTAATTATTATGATAGTGCAATCGGTAATAATTTTTCGAAAGATAGGGTGGTGAAACTGAATCAAACAACACGTGTCAAAACTCCTGAAATAGGGAGTGTACCTTCCACCATATTGGCGTTGTCACAGGATTCTTGAAATGTGGCAGCATATACTCGGCCTAGTGTTGCTTGTTTCTACTTCTTGGTCACACTTCCTGGTCGCATTATCCCTACTGTCAGGTTGTGGACATTTATTGACATAATGACCCATCTGATTACAGTTATAACACTTGACATTCTTAACGTCATAGGGACCCTCGTGCTTCTTCTGGCCATAAGTTTTGCACTTGTCTCCAGAATGAGTCTGATCTCGCATCTTCTGCCTCTTTGCCTGTTGTCTGCCTACCGCTTTGTCCTACTCCTTGCTGCCATTCTTGTTGCTTTAACTTTTTTGGGACTTCTTGTACTTTTGCTGGTAATGACCTCTATGCCTAGCCTTTTTTTGAGAGGTCTCATGCAAGCCTTGGTTGTTGGTCCTTGGCTTCTCTTTTATCTTGGGGTTTTCCTTCATTTCTTTGTCCTAAAACTCATATCTGGAAGCCTATTCTACAAGCCAACTGTATTTCTTTATTTCCAACGACCCTGCCAACCTTAAAATTTCTAGCCTTAAGTCCCTCTTAGAGAGCTTGTATTTCTCCTTCTCAACCGCCACAATCATGTGACCCTGTCATAGCTTTCTGAATTCCTCTTCTTTTTTTATCTTCTCAATAACTATTTATGAAACTTCTTTAAGAACTTGGACCAGAACAAATATGTGTCTGGATCTAAGGTGTCACAGATGGATCTTCACCAATGTTTTGCATCCCCCATTAAATTAGACACGACTACCCAATCCCTCTGATCTTCTAGGCACTAGGTTGCATCTAAGTATTTCTCCACTTGCATTAGCTAGTTTTCTACGACAATGACATTTGTGGTACCATCATACAAAGGGGGATGTATATTTTTTAACCTTTCGACCCAAGAAGTGACACCCAAGATGATGGTATGCAGTTGTACTTGTTGTGCCTGAGTGATTTAAAGTAGTTTATATAGGATCTGCTCTGTGGTGTATTCTGAAGGTATTCCAGTATTTCTTTTTGTGAAAATGTTTACTGGAGTCAAATATAAAACTTCTCGACTTTGAGCTTCCTATCTCTGTAGAGTATGACTACCTTGGGGAGATGCAAAGGATGCTCTCCTAAATGATGCACCTCTACGCTCCTCATTCTCAACCCCAACTTCTAATTGTTCTGCCTCACGCCTAGCGGTATGAGTATATCTTGATAAGTAAGAGGTTCCTCTATGCGTAATCATAATGTATTGCATTCAATAATAATAACTCAAGACATAGCATAAATACACAACATATAACAAATTTTCTCTAACAAGCATTTTATTTATATACATACAATACGCATATGACACCACTTAGTAAAAGAACTTCTACTAAAACTTCATCATATACAACCGTCATCACTAGATATAAAGTGATAAGGGGGAGTTGCAAGAGTGTAGTTAGGTGAATCTGGGTTATACAAGGGTGAAGCCAAAGAATGGTTAGTGGACTCTGAGGTAGAAGAGAAAGACTCTGGGGTATAGGAGGGCTCATCATCTCCTTGATAGCCTGATGAGCTTCCTTAGAAAACTGACACCCTAGATATAACCGAGTCATTTTCTCTAGCATCAGCAGCCACGGCTTCTATATAGCTTGCTTGAGACATATAGCATCCTCGTGCCCTCCTCATGGCCCTTCTAGTTCTATGCATAACCCCTCCCCTTACAGGTATTGGACACCCCACTACTTCTTTGTATACTGACAGATCATCTTGAAAAGAATCTATCATCGCAACTCTATAGTAGACAGGGGACATGGGATGTCCCTGGACACTGATCATGGGTCTCTTGCCTCTCATGCAATGGACACGCATTCTAAGTGCCCCTCTTCTTTTAGCAGAAGTCTCATCTCCCAAGACTTTCCCTTCGACCCCCTATGGAACTTGATGATGATCTAGATGCCTTATCCAAGCATTGGGCCATGGTTGCCCTTCTCGCATCAGAGATGGTACTGGTGGATCTTCCAACCGGTCCTTTGTCATATCTCAAACCACTTGCCCCAATTCAAACATTATTAGTATTAGACGTATCACCACAGTGGCGATACGATTTAGTTGGCTATCATTATTCATTCCTGACAACAGAATGACCCTGGTTAATAAGTTTCTATCTATTGGATTATTTTATTGAACCTATAATCAATGATGTAGTTTTACGCCAGCTTGGCTCTAATACCAATTTGTAATACCCCAATCTAGGACCTCTCGAGTCTAGGTTCGTGGGTATTACTTCCCAGAGGGAAGAGTACAAAGTGAGCACAGTAGAAACATGCCATAAATTTTTTTTCTAAATTCATATCATAGTATCATAACTCAAAACATTTTCAAGCTACATCATTCATCCATATCATAAGTTCAATAAAATTAAAATATAAAATAAAGCTTCATCTCCATTAGCTGCCTAAGGACACCTGCTGGAACCGTGATGACTCATGTTTGTCTCTGGTCAATAACTTGGAAGCTATAATTGTAATTTTAAAAAGGGGGGTGAGTCTATAACTTAATAAGCAATATTTACAAACAACTGAAGACTTTAACTTATAACTATAGTGGGCTCTAAGCCTGTATTCTTAGTTTAGTTTTTCACATCACATAACACATGTTTGTTTCTTTTAGATCCTCTCATTAATTCTCTCAAAACTCATAAGTTAGCATCATCTCGATGCTAACTACTATACTAAATTGGCTATGCCGGTAATAGCCTACTTTGTGCATAGCAACCCATATAGAATACCTTAATTCTACGATGTTGGCTAAACTATAAACCACTCTTTATTTTTTTCATGAAAGTCACGTTGCACTGCAGTGAAAGAGGATATGCTGGTAGCTAGCCGAAAAGTCAAACTAAAGAGCCATACCTACTCCCCAAGGTTTGTGGTTCATGCTACATCCTGGTTTGCTTGGAGTCCCAAATGTTGTATGAAATATAATCCCTAAGATATATTAAGCAACTCATTGCCTTCTCACATGAACTACCTCGAGTTCACTATTTTTTTTTTTTGTAACTTAGCTAAGTTTCTCAAGCTTTTCCTAGGGTTTTGATATCACCAAGATCTAAGCATGTAGACAATGTAGTAACACTATACCAATAAATCATTGGTGGCTCACGCTTATGGCAGCTCTCACTCTGACGGACATCAGGTAGCCTTTTCTATCTGTCGCCTCTTCCAGAAATTTATGGGATTAAGTCTAACATGCTAAGTTGACTTAAGCTTCTAGTAAACTAACTGAAAGTAGGGACTCTTAAGACTTTCCTCAAGTACTCAATTATGTTCTCATACATACAATTTTACATTCTCTGTATGTATTTTTGTCTAAAATAGTATAGCTCATTAACATGCAACTTGTATTGAGAACTTATAAATACATGAAATCGTTCTTGGCATTACCGAAAACTTATATGCATTTATTTTCTCTCTCATGTGACATGAAACACATTATAAAATACAATTGTATCAAATACAAGATACAATTATGTTCTTAAATATATAAGATTTCATTTAAGCTAACTCATACAAGAAACAAACAAACTTTGTATGATTAACTAAACATGTTTATAATATCCTTTACCTCGATATGCACATACCAAACTTATAACCTGCAGTTGAATCACTAGTTGAGGTATTAGGATCTGTTCAATACATAAAACTTAATTTTCAAATCAACATTTCATACTTTGTAAAATCATCAAACTACCCTGCCTCAGAAAGGTCTATCCATACTCATTTTTTTGTGTTGTGTGTTAGACTATGGAAATAAGACAGTTGAATTCTTCTCCTTATCCCGAAACCAACACATCAAGATTCATCTAGTTTCAAGCTCAAAGTAAAGGGCTATGCACAATTTATCGACAAAGGCAAAATGGCCATTTTACTTCTCGAACGGATTTGGTCTTACTAATCTAAACTTCTCAATAACCTAACCCACAACTAGTCTAGTCTAAGTTAAATTTGAACCTGAACCTGAACCTTCCTTATTCAATTCTAGATTCCTTGACTTGAATCTAGATCCAAATCCATTTATTGTGGATCTGAACTGGATAGAGATCCAATCTTTACAAGGTCCAAATCCAATATAACGATCTAAACCTTGGTTCTTCGCTTTGGTCCAAAAATTAAAACCAAACCGATATCGTCTAGGTTTGAGTCTGAATTGGATTCAAATTGGATCCAACTTGCTTTATTCTGGTTTGGTTCTACTAGATCCAATTCTGCTAACTGGATCAAATCCTGACCTAGTCTAATCTGACTTGGGTCCTATTGGATCTGTGTTATGGTTGAAATTTGAGACATCCCCTTATCTCGGTTGTTTCCATAATTATGTGTGTTAATATATATATACTATCACACACCCAAATATGTGTATAAATACATACACATATACATATATAAAATAAATCCTTGTTTCTTTTTCTTAAATATGCAATGGGTTTGAAAACTCTCAGTGTGGACCTTGCTGACCCAGCCTGGGATGCATCCAGGCCCGTCTCCTACTGACTCGGTCCCGTCAAGCCCAGAAAGACTAAGTCTTATATCTATATATTTTTATATATTTATTTCTTTTATTATTTTTTTTCTTTTCTTTAAGACTAATGCACTAAACCCAGCTCAGTCTGGTATTACCCAGACTGAGTCTGTCTGCACAAATTTTATGAAACCCAGATAGATCTGAGCTTCTTCTCGTTCATATATTTGACCAGGCTCAATCTGGGTAACCCAGACCGAGACGGTCTGCTAAGACTAGTCGAGTATGCCACTTCCCAGACCCTGTTTTGTCTGGTCGAACCCAGGCTGGCTGGTCTGGTGCTGGTCGTATACTCACAAACAGTGCCAACAACTATTATGGTTGTCCGTCATAACAGATATATCACCGGTGCCGGCAACCACTATGATTCCCGGTGCCAGGAACTCAACACAAAAATAAAAAAGGACATGAGAAAGAAGACTCACATCTTGGCCGGAATCACGCCGCCGGAGCGTAAGGGATCTTCTTCTCTCTTCTTTCTCTCAAAATCTCTCTTTGTCTGCAACAAGAGTTGCTTGAGGGAGGAAACTCATGAGCATTTATAGGCCCATGGGAGATTGGGGTTTCATCTCTTCCAAATAATGACGGACCTCTCCCTCTCCCCCACTACTCCATGCGTGGGGAAGGGGAAGGTCTCCTCGTTATTATGGTTTATAATGGGAGCCTTTTCCCTCCCTTTTCAAAAACGTGGGAGAGGGATGACACCCTATTAATGCCTCTTTAATGACCCAGCTGGGTCAGGTGGGCTCAAGCCCACTTGGCTGGTTGGGTCAAGCATTACAGACCAAAAGAAAATCTCAATCGGATCTGAGTATACATTCTAATGCTATTCTATTTTGAAGTAAAGAGTCGAATTCAGATTAGAGCTCTGACAAAATCAGATCCATTTGCACCCCTGTGATATACCCTTTCCGACTGCTGTCTCGTTAGAGTTTAGAGTTCAAGTTGGGTATCAAAGAGATACAGTTTCCAAAGGCCAAAGCAAAGTTCCTAAGCAGATCTTATCATATTGTTGCTTTTGGATTTATTTTTCTAAAAGTAAGAACAAATATATCAGGTCTCACCGGCTGGATTCTGATTGCGAGAGATGCAAATGGGCTAATTATAAGATGGGTCGTGTTGGACCTGTCATTGGATCCAATTCTTCGAGGACTCCTGTTTCGGATTCAAGTCCAACTATATATATATATATATATATATATATATATATATATATAGAGAGAGAGAGAGAGAGAGAGTAACGGGTCTGTTCTAACCACAGGCTAAATGGGTTTTTCAGCTTCTCCAATGCTTTTTATGCAGTTTTAGCCCTATAAATGTGTTGGGCATGATCTATTTACTAAGAATTCACACCTGGATCATGTGAACCACAAAAATTTATAAAGATTTTGGACTATTGATTTTTTGAACTATATAAAAACCCACCCATGTGTTGGAATTAAACGCTTCACAAGCTGTTTCCTATAAAATCAAGTACATAGATCACATCTGTACGGTCAAAATTTAAAAATAAAATAAAATAAAAGCCTGAAAAAACCATTTAGCACACGATTTAGCACCAAATGGGTTTAACACGGACCCATTACTATATATATATATATATATAAAGAGAGAGAGTAGAGCATAGGTGCTTGAACATTAGGTGTTTGTGATGCATGCTTGACGGGTTTTTCTAATCTTTCTATATTTTTTTTTTGCAGTTTCGACCCCATAAATGTGTTGGGCGTGGTCGATTTATGAGAAATCCACACCTGGATCATGTGTTTTTATGAAAAAAACGATATTTGGAGCCTTGAAAATTTACAAAGATTGTGGACCGATGATTTTTCAAACCTTATAAAAACCCACTCATGTGTCTGAATCAAATACTTCAAGAGCTGATCCATATAAAATCAATTACATAGATCACATCTCTCTCTCTCTCTCTCTCTCTCTCTCTCTCTCTCTCTCTCTCTCTCTCTATATATATATATATATATATATATATATATATATATATATATATATTTTTTTCTGGATCTGGGTACAAAACTTAGTCCCACTGGATCCATTGAAAATGAATAAAGTTTGTTGATTTTCAACTGAAAAGGGTAAATTGTGTAAGGTTAAACTTAGTTTTGACACGAACCCTACTATATTTACGTATGGATAATTGGATATGGACCTGAGTTGGCCAGGTTTGGGTTTCCTGTGCAGCCCTGAGCTAGAAGTACTTGGACCTAACACGGCATAACTAAGTAGTGGCAACAAAAATTTAAGTGGAGTCTAACCTGGCCAACCGGATAATAATTAGATTTAGCTGACCAAGCCCGATAAGACTTGAGTCAAACCCAAACCCATGAGGATCAGCTCCAGTTTTCAGCAGGTTAAAGATAAGGGTCAGTCCTTGTTTAACTGGGTCCCCAGGGTTGGGTTCAGACTTGTTAGGCGCTAATGGTCATATCCTCGTTCAGGTCAGGCGAGCCTGATATCCATGCCATACTTATCAGTTATGACCCGTACCCAGGCTAGACCAGACCATATTTGCTCTGACTCGGACCCGAATTCTAGCATACAATCTAAAACAAACATTATGTGTTGTATCTGATTTGAAACTCTGATCCCTTTGCATTCTTACTAGTTGGAATTGCGTGAGTAATTAAGAAAATTTGGTTGGTGTGACACATAGTGACAAATATTGCGAGATTTAAAATCTCGTGATAATATGGTGAGAAATTGCCTGAAAGTTTAAAACGGCAATTTCTTGCAAGATTTTCAAAATATCGTGATATTTATAAAAAGACATAAATACCATGATTTAAACATGAAATTTACATTTTAAATGGCTATTTATTACGAAAAAAACATGTATTTTTATTTTTAAATAATTTTTATTAATATTTTCTTATAAAATTTATTTTTATATTTTTAATTAATTTTTTTATTACTGGGATTTTGCCAAAAAAAAACATGAGATTTATGAAAACATTTCAATTTCTCACAAGTTTTTGAAAAACAAGATTTTTCCTATAAAAATGTTTGTCACTATGCTCTGACCCAATTGTTTTACCGTATGTCACAAAGACATGTAGACATGAGGATGTGGACTAGTCACAAGTTTGATTTTTTTTTTGAAAAACATGACACAACAAAACAAATTTCGTTTTACTTTTTAATCAATAAGAAACTATTTTTTATATTTTTATGTTAAAAATCTATGTTTGTTGAAATAAAACTGTAAAACATTAAAAATAATAAAATAATATTAAAAAATTGGTCATACGTGTCGGGTGTCTGGTCCGCTCATGTCACCTTGGACTAGCCACCAAAATGGCGTTCCCATGTGACATAAGGTTTTACCTATTCCAAATGAAAATCAATACGTTTTACCAACGTGGGCTCCGCTTGTTTGGTAGGAGTTGTTAGTGGCACATCATCTTGTGTTCTTTTGGTATGTTGCAAGTTCAAATCCCAAGGGTATGATGTATAACTGGTTGGACTCTCCTAATATGTTGGATGTAGGGGTGGCAAAATCTGACACGACCCGCCAACCCGCTTCTTAGCCGGGTTCGGGTTTGGCTTAAACGGGTTCGTATTGTAAATGGGTCGATTCGCCTAACCCGTTTATTAAACGGGTCGGGTTTGTGTTAGGGGTATGCCAACCCACCAACCCGTCTGACCCGTTTAATAAACGGGTTAGGCGAGCGGGTCAACCCGTTTACATGAACCCGTCAACCCGCAACCCGTTTATATATATATATATATATATATATATATATATATATATATATATATATATATATATATATATATATATATATTAAGTTATTAACTTATCTAACCCTAACTCCTAACTTTACAAGCCACAGCCACAGAGCTCGAGACCTCTCTCGTTGTTTTGGTCGAGCCCCAACTGAAGCCTACTCCTCTCTCTCTCTCTCTCTCTCTCTCTCTCTCTCTCTCTCTCTCTCTCTCTCTCCACATTTCTCTCGTCTCCCTCTCCTCGAGATGTCCTCTCCTTCCTCAGAAAACCCTAACCCTAAGAAGTCCATTCATCAATCCCTCGGTGGGGGGAGCAGGTTCTTTTCTCGAATCTTTACCACATATGCAAAATATTTGCCTGCATTTATCACGATTTTCAATCAACCTTGTGCTTATTGATTTAGCTGGTTTCCCGCTCGATTTGAGATGGAATTAACCAGAGTTTTTGTGGTTTTGGGTCCCGATTGTTGATCAGAGATAGGGTTTTCTCTTGCAGTTGTTGATATCCTGTTATGGAAGCGATGAAACGTCTGCATTGCGGTCCTCGTGGCGGCTTCGGCCTTTCTGGCTGCTCTTCGACAGAGCCGCATACAGCTTCTTGCCATTCGTCGCAAACGTTCTACTTCTTCTCGTCTCGATCATCTTCTTCTGGGCGAAATCTGCTGCTCTTCTCAACAGGTGGAGGTTTTCTTCTTTTCCGTTTCTCTTTTTGGATTTGGATTTCTTCCTTTATTTTGAATGGGAATTGATCTCTCAGTTCTATCTAGACCCCTTTCGCCTCTTCCGAATCTTGAATTATCGAAAGATCGGGTCTATGTTATCGGGTCAACCCGTTTAATAAACAGGTCGATGTGTCGTGTAATCGGGTCATGTCGACCCGACCCGTTTATTAAACAGGTTAACCGTGTCGTGTTGGGTTACCCGTTTAATAAATGGGTTGGTTCGTGTTGAGGTATGCTGACCCGCCAACCTGACCCGATTGCCACCCCTAGTTGGATGCATGGCAAACAAAAGAGGCATCCTTTGAATTGTAAAGTTTTTCAGGTATGAATATGAATTATAGAATACTTGGGTGTGTCTTCTGTAAATTTCCCATTACTCAATTCTCATAACCAGAACAGGCCTACAGTAAGATGTTGTTTGCCAACAACCGACTCCATTATCTTCTATGGGTAAGGAAGGACAAGGAGATATGTTAAAAACTCCTGAAGCAATGGCGATGTTGCACCAACTAACGCGTCTGAAAGACATAATGGTAAAATATGATCGTTGACGGATCCTGATCTAGAACATGAATAAGACGCCCCGCCAAAGTGGGGCCCATATTTCTTTAACCATGTAGATCCAAACTCATAGCAAATTTTTGGATTCAGGTTTATCCAAAATCCAATAGGATATGTAAATTAAGTAGAATTTGAAACTCTTAGCTATATATATATATATATATATATATATATATATATATATATATATATATATATATATATATATATATATATATATATATATATATATAGTAATGGGTAGGTGGGAAATGATACTTGCTAAATAAGGTTTTTAGGGTTTTTTTCATTTTATTTTTAAACTGACAGTATATGTGATCTATGTACTTGAATTTATAGGGATCAGCTGTTGAAGTGTTGATTCCGGTACATTGGGTGGGTTTTTATAAGGTTCAAAAAATTTATAAGGTTTTTATATCAATTTTTTCATGGAAAATACATAATCTAGGTGTGGATTCCTGGTAAATTGACCATGCCCAACACATTTTTAAGGTTGAAACTGCAAAAAAAAAAACACTAAAAGAGCAGAAACAGCCATTTAGCATGCATCATTTAGCACATATTAATTTGGCACACCTCTCTCTCTCTCTCTCATATATATGAGAGAGAGAGAGAGGTGTGCCAAATTAATATGTGCTAAATGATGCATGCTAAATGGCTGTTTCTGCTCTTTTAGTGTTTTTTTTTTTTGCAGTTTATGAGAACTAAAATATGAGAACTAGAATATAGGAACTAGAAATATGAATATTTTCAACCTTTTTTTTTCGCAAATCCAACCATGTGGATTTGCTTGGCATGGTGAATTTGCTAGGAATCAACCATTGGATCATGTATTTTCTATGAAAAAATGTGATTTTTGAATGCTTGAATATTTTTAAAGATTATGAGCTATTGCTTTTAAAACCTTAAAAAAATCAAGTTTATGCATCAAAATTGGATGTTCCAAGAAAGAGTTCTTATAAATTCAAGAATGTACATAACATCCATAAGGTTAGATTCAAGAGAAAATGACAAAAAATCCATGAAAATAGTGGTTCACAATTAGTTCTCATATTTTCAGTTTTCATATATATATATATATATATATATATATATATATATAACAACAACTACGCCTTCATCCCAAAACAATTGGGGTCGGCGAATATATATATATATATATATATAACGTGTTAGGATATTTAATGATTGTTTCTTCAAGGGTGTGTTTGGTTACCCTGGATCTCTAAGGAGAACCGAGGTTTAGTTGATCGAGGCATGGTGCCCATAACTTCATCCAACCTCCTTACGAACGGGTTTTGAGATCCTAGTTTGAGACCAACCCTCCCCCAAAAAAAAAACCTCGGATTAGAGATCTGAGGATCTTGGATCTCTACTTTGAAAACCTCATATCTCTAATCCGAGGTAATCAAATGCACCCTAAGTAGTGATGCAAACAGTTCGGATCTGGTACAGCCAAATTTCAGCTAACTCGGATTAATTTGTATTTTGGCGTTAACAATCTTCTTGAATGATCTTTTTGTTCTCTGCATCAAATTCTATTAGATTTTTAGTGACAAATTACTTGGGTCATAGGGAATCAGTGATAAGATGACCGGGAAGGGAGACCTCAAAATCAAGCCAGGAACTAACAGGCCGCGTGGCGCTTATTTTTCAAACTCAATAATCTCAAACTGTGACAGATCAACAGGGAGATCTCTAGATAACAGGCTGAACGATGTGGACAATGCATCATGCGTCTACAAAGATCTGCCTTTGGGATAAGGCAGGACTTTGTCCGTGACATGACAACAATGACACCTGTCCTAGTGTGGGTTCCACTAATTATTTTATGCGTCCTGATGTTATATTTGATAAGTGGCGGTGTATTGGCGGAGAAACCAGACAAGCAGCTGGCCATTCGGCTTGGCTTAGCTCATGAATTGAATAAACCGGGTCTTGATTAAGGAAGCAAGATCAGACTTGAAATTGATTGGGCTGACCACGTATTCAAACTAAAGGTAGACTTTCAAGGCCCAGTCATGTTGAGTCCCACCAGCTCACATTAACCCTAAGATCCCTATGAACCCTAAGATTCAAGGATGATCAGTTCCTGATTGGGTTACAGCTACCTAGTGTGAAATACTATAAAACAGTCGGAGATTCGGACCTTGACCCGGATCCGAATAACCAAGAGAATTGCAATAGAATTACTATTATATCCCTTCAATCAGAAGCCACATTCATTCCTTGGCCCCAACTCTCTCTCTCTCTCTCTCTCAATGTTCAAACGGAGAAAAAAAGATCAAGGAAAAATGGAGCTATGACATTAAATATTCAATATTCGTATTCAACCACCTAATGCTAATGCCCTCCTCTTTCCTCTACACCTTTCTCCTTCCTCCCAAATCACCCACCTCAACAAAGGGAGGTAAAAAAAAAAAAAGTACAAGACAAAAAATACAAGAGCACCCTCAATTTACATTACAAAGGAAGATATAAGGAACGAGTTGAAAGAAAAAGGAAAACAAAGAGCCTGTTGACGTTTAAGAGGCCAACGTGAGGCGAGGCGGCGAATGAATGAAGGGCAGGCTCCGCAGAATGAGAAGCCTGACTCTCCTAGGGAGCGGCGCTCCATGAAGCAGCTGCTCCACCATCCTCGCAAGCAGCATCGTGTACTCCTCCAGCAACTCCGCAACTATCGCCACCAATATCATCCCCTCTCTCTCTCTGTCTCTCTCTCCAAAACCAAAGCTGCACAACCAAAAAATAAGAAATTCGCAAACCAAAGCAGCACAGGAGTATTATGGATAAAAGACCACAAAGAGAAAAGAAGTCCCAACAGCAACCTTTTATATCACGCCCCCAAATCCAGAAGGGTCAGCAGATACAATGAGGCTGCTGTTCAGTTCACGTTGTAGGTTTGGCTAGAGGTTACCGGTAGGTGGCGGCGCCATACCGGTGGGGCCCAGTGGACTGCCCACCCCACCCCCACTCGAACCTAGGGATGGCAGTGGACCGGGGAAAGCGGGGCCCGCCTCGCTCCGTTTGGAGTGGGGATGAAGGGTATGAAACGGGGATGGAGATGGGGATGAGGATGAAGGTTAAAATCCATACCCATTCGGGGATGGAGCTGACGTACCCATTTCCCCGCCCCGTCCCTGCCATGATCCCCGCCTCATCCCCACCCCGCCCCGTCCCTGCCACTTTTCCCCGCCTCATCCCCGTTTGAACGGGGGATGGAGGACATGAAACGGGGATGAAGGCGGGGGTGGAGGTTAAAATCCATCCCTGCCGAGGATGGAGGCGAGGATGGAGGTTCTAGGGGTGGCAATTTCTGACCCGACCCGCCAACCCGCCTCTTAGGCGGGTTCGGGTTGAGCTTAAGCCAACCCGTTTAATAAACGGGTCGACCCACGTAACTCGGGTCGGGTTGGGGGTATGCCAACCCGCCAACCCGGCTGACCCGTTTAATAAACGGGTTAGGCGGGTGGGTCAACCCACCAACCTGCCAACCCGATCCGTCAACCCGCCAACCCGACCCGCCAACCTGAAAACCCGTTTACCCGACCCAACCCATTTATTAAATGGGTTGGCGGGTCGTGTCGGGTTACCCGTTTATTAAACGGGTCGGGTTCGTGTTTGCCACAGACGACCCGTTTAATAAACGGGTCGGGTTCGGGTTGAGGTATGCTGACACACCAACCTGCCAACCCGACCCACCAACCCGACCCGATTGCCACCCCTAGGAGGTTCTAATCTTGAGGCGGGGCGGGGGTGGAGCCCTTGTCCCCCGCCCCGCCCCACTACCATCCCTACTCGAACCCTGGCAAACCTCCAAGGTGAGCCCAGTTTTGCCATCAGCAGCTATTTTTTTTAAATATCAAAAACGTCATGTTTTAAAAAATTTGGGGCTTTATTTAAACGGAAAATCCGTGATTTAATAGTGTTGTACATTCATATATTGTTTAGTGTGTTTTCATTTTTAGTTCTTTTTACGAGATTTTCCTATTTTCTTTATTTGTTATAATTTGACGATTAAAAAATACGGGAAAATATTCTTACAAAATTGACTTTTTCATCCTTATCCTTTTGTATTGAAAAACAGACAGCTGTCAGTGAGAAAGGCCGTTCTTATCCAAACCGCAAACTTTCCCCTGGCGGTCTCTGCCCCCGGTTTTGTATTGGGGAAGCTTTGGCTTTTTATTCTTTTTTTTTTCTCTCAAGAGAAAAAAGCAATAAACGGTGGGTCTTCCGGTTTCCCCCTTTCATCTCCCTTGGTTTTTCACTTTTCAGATCAACGTATTGCCCCTGTGCCATGGATAAATTCTAGGGGTGTCAACGGATCGGATTTACCCAAATCCGACCCGAACCAAACCTTATAGGGTCCGGGTATGGTGACAAATAATAAGACTCGATTAAGACCCGGCCTCGATTAATATATGGACCCAGGTATAGTTTGTGAAATTTTATACCAGAACCAGATCCGACCCGAGTTTGGACCCACAAATTTTTTATGTAAAAAATGATAGAAAAATATGGTTTTACTGAATATGGTCCGGGTCTGGTTCATGTAGTTCTTATCGGGTCAGGGTATGGTTTTTCTTATAGTGGACCTTATTAGACCCAGATCTGGACCCAATACGGTTTTACTGAGTATGTTTATTAAGTTTTTTTTTTTCTGTCTATAACTTAGGTGTGCAAATGGATTGGATAGGGCCTGCTTATATATGCAAGATATGAATCCGAAAAACTCAAACAGTATTGAGTCCAGATTCGAATCATACTCAATAATGTAGGATTGAATTAGGATCCCAAATATAAATCCTGTATCTGCTGGAAAAAATATTTAAAACAAGCTCTTTAGATGTAAAAGATGTAACGTGGTTGAACTTTAAGCCAATTAAATGCTGATCTGAATCCAATTCGAACACAACAATAAAAAGTTTTTATTAAAAATAGCATACAAAGGGACACGACACGATGGCAAATTGAAGAATCCCTGTGACATAGACTATACCCCATTCTTTTGTTTTTTACCGCAACTTAATAAACAAAAGAAACTCTCTTTTTTTGTTTTCAATATTTTTATTAAAAAAAAAACGTGTTTAAAAGAGAGTCTTTTTTGTTAACGGATCCTGGTTGACGTAGATAACCCGACTCACATTATTGGTCCATCCCTACCTAACAACTTACGAGGGTGGAACCAAGAAATGGTTTATTTTCAAATACCCACCAAACTTTTAATCAAATTAAAAAAAATCTCTCTTGCTTTTCACGATTCACGCCTTTGAAATGACCCTTTTTTTTAGAAGAAACCGCCCTTAAATTTTGTCACCTATTAATAAAATACTTGTCTAATTTTATTGAAATATTATGATACAAAAATAATATAAAGAACATCAAAATAGTGTATATGAACCTCATCGAGAAAAAGGAAAAGATAAATAAGTGGGAAAAAGGAAACAAGACCGGACCCACTATATCGAATACAAGGTGCCATGCGATCAAGCTCACTTCCAAACTGAATCAGATACATATCAAAACCTAATCCAAGAGCCCACATGATCAAGTCCAGACCCGGACCCACTAGGGTGTGACCTACAACCAACTTGTTACGCTCCACTTCATGCAACTCCACAACACTTCACATCAACTTCGTTCAAACGACCCCACCTTAAAAAGACGTCCAGATGATACCTGTACCGGATAGATCTTGGCATCGGGATTTTCTCGGAGAAGCAAAATTCTGCGATAAATTGAAACATTTTTTTTTTTAATCATGAAAAAGCATTAGTAAATACAAAGCATTAAATTAAGTAAATATTTTAAAAAATATAAACCTTTACAAATTTTAAAAGTGGTTGTTGTGGGGGTTAATATCAAGTTAATTATCCTGAATGCTTTAAAAAGAAACGTTGGTTCAAAGTTATCACACTTTTTTTTTTTTTTTGCGATTGCCTCCTTAGAGTTTTTTGGTTCTAATAGAGCGAGAGAGAACTGCATGAGAGTTGATTTCCTCTCTCATCACGTTCTTTACCTTTCCATTTTTTTAATTTGGTAGTTGGGTTTCTAATGACGGTTTTTGACCGTCATTACTGTTAAAGGTTTAATAGTGACGAACTATAACCCGCCACTATTTCCGCAATTTCTTGTAGTGGCGGCTGATCCGATACCAAGTCAAATTCCTGCTAAAGTGTAATCATTCCAGTGGGATTCAAGTGCCAAAGCCAATCCCTTGACATCCCTAACCCATGTGCAATCTTTCATTGGTCTACTTTCCGAGAACACCCTTAATTACTAGTGGCCTTCCATATAAATTTTAATGGCAGTTCAGTTTATTCATGTAATCAATTGGTTCTCTTATCATACACATCTTGGGATGCATTCAATCCAAGTTATGTTTTATTTGTGTCCTTTTAGTTTAGGATTAATTATGTAGCTAGGGCAGGCAAGCAAGACAAGCCACTCATGGTTTGGTTTATGCTTAGTTCTGAAAGGCCTCGTATGAACTCATAAAATAGGCTTTACAAGTCAAACGTGAACAACACATGTTTGTATTGGCTTGGCTCTATATAGGAAAAGTGGTAGCTGCCTGACGCAAATGGATGCACTATGAAAGCGCGATTAAATGGTCTTTTAGCCATATTTTTGAAGTGCCGCTAAAGGTACTGGATCCTTGAAGTGCCGCTAAAGGTCCATTTAACGCAAGGCGTTTGGTGAGTATTGCACATGATGGATGCTCAGCATGCATCCATTTTTTGAAGTGCCGCTAAAGGTACGGGACCCTTGAAGTGCCACTAAAGATCCATTTAACGCAAGGTGTTTAGTGAGTATTGCGCATGATGGATGCTCAGCATGCATCCATTTATGTCTAGCACAAAAGCCGTCAGATAGCTCTCTCTCTCTCTCTCTCTCTCTCTCTCTCTCTCTCTCTCTCTCTCTATATATATATATATATATATATATATATATATATATATAGGGTTGAGTTCTTACCTTTTTCATTACAAGAAAAATGTGTTATGGCGACGGATGCTATCTGTCGTTAATCTGTCATTATACATGTTTACGACGAATTTTACGATGGACTAGCGACGGATATCATCCGTCGCATAACCCTAATCACTAAATTGCGATGAAATTTATCTGTCGTCAATGCGTCGCTATGTTGCAATGGATTAGCGACGGATCATGTATGTCGTGAATTCATCGATAAACCGAGATCGATTTAGTTAAGCGACAGAATTTAATTTGTCGCTATTTTCGTCACTACCATTTATCGACGGATGAATATTCGTCGCTAATTTTCATTGCTAATTAGCGACAGAGTAGCGACGACTTGAATTCCACTGCAAACCGACGACTACCTCAAATTGGCGATGGAACAACAACGAATATTATCCGCTGCTACTCCATCGCTAATTTGTTATAAAAATTTTAAATATTTTTTTTAAAATATTTTGAAAATTGAAAAAAATTCTCGTACAATTCATATATCCTGCTTATAAAAAAATAATACAAATAAAAAATGCATACAAATTAAACAAAAATGCTAAGTTAAGCAAACTTTAACTACCAAGTACAGTCCTTTCAAAGTTATAATTAGTTACAAGTTTGTCAAACAAATTAAACAAAAAAATCTAATCCTTGCCAAGATTTTGGCATCATCCTCTTCATTTTCTCCTTCATGCCTCCATCAGTTCTTCTACGCTGATCATTTCCATCATCCTACAAAAGAGAACCAAAATGTTAGTATTTGTAAACAAAACATAATGAAATAAATTATATGCAATCCATCTAATCTAATGCAACAAAGTAAATGATTGAATGACAAATAGACTAGTAATAAATTGAAGGACATTAACAAAATTATAAGAAAAAATTATAGCAACTCAATCATGCATACCTGACGGGTACTTGAGCTCATGTTGAATGCAGATGAAGTTCTACTTTCCTGAAAAGAGTTGTACAACTCATTACGGACAAGGTTATGAATGACTTTATTTAAAAAGTGTTGCATTTTGTCCTCAAGACGTTGATAAACACCATCTCAAGACACAACAGGGTCAATAGGACGTTGGGAGTTGATGCTGGTGGGAGAACTCTGTGAGCCCGGGCTGCAGGAGGCAACAACTGGTGTGGTGTTCATGTTACTCTCAAACCCAAACACACGACCCTCTTTTGGTTCACCTATAGCAGTCACCCATGTTGCATGATTAAAAGACAGATGCTGAGTTGAATCATCACCATATTGTTGTATCATTTGTTGCTCGTATGACTCCTACAAAATAAAAATTAAAATATGAATTAATAATTAAGAATTATAATGTTTATGATAACATAATTCAAAGTAACTTGTATATTACAATGTTTATTAATATAATAAATACATACCGTTGTCGTTCTCCCCTTCTCTGATACATAATCTCCCATGCTCTTACGTTTATGTGTTTCAACAAACACATCCTTGTAAGGCATAATGCTTCATTTTTCTGCTTTCTGCAATGTGACATGATATAAAAAATTGATTAATAAGTATGCAGAAATACTCACAAATTTGACAATATATATATATATATATATATATATATATATATATATATATATATATATATATATATATATATATTGATGACTTACCATTTTCTTCTGGTGGCTCCCAAAAGTCCTAGATCCACCTGTGTGTAGATGCACATCGGGCATCGCTGATCGGTTTTGTGCAGCCTTTGCTGAGCAGTTTCGAAAATCATTGCTCACCCACTTGTCACACATGCCCTCCCAATAATCTCTTCTGACAGTAGCAGGCCCATGGCCCTTCCACTGCAGTGGATCATCTATTCCATCAGATGCTTTTTTTGTTGCAGTCTTCATATTATGCAGCATGTCGGCAAATCGATTAGCAGCCACCTTCTGCCATACTACCCTCGCGTCATTCTCCTTGTTTGCACTCACAAAGCGATGGGAGACCTATAAATATTTTCAGAACATTAGCACATATTTCAATAAAACAGTGCTTGTTATGATAAATGATTGCATACCATGAATGAGAAAATTAAGTTGTCCAACACCTCTCTTGGGTACTCTTTTCATTGCGCTACCAGTCCTAGAAGATGATGCAGTAATGACTTCGTAATTCCTCATATTACTTCTTGTTGCTCAAACCTTGCACTACACATGAAAAGATACACATTAACAATCGACTACCAATATACATTTTTTATAAGTTAAATATTGAATAAGTGACAATGAAATACTTACGGTCGACTATCGATATGTCGTGGGTCACACGGAGAAGGCCTTGCATCTGGTGTATGTGGGTCATGTGTAGGCGAAACAGCACCTACAGAATAATGAGTTAGAAATTCATATAATGTAAATTTCAACTAATCAAATATATAATTATTTAAATGATATACCTATCGAAGGAGCCCGTGAAGATGAACGCTCAGACTGGCTACTACTGGGTGCTCGACGACGGTGTCCTCCATGAACCATATTCTAACAAATTAAAATATACTGGCAATACATTCAAACATTGCAATACATTTCAATATATTCAAATCATTCTAATCATTCAAATCAAATTGAGAAAACCTTTATGCAAGACATTCAATAATTGAACACATTTCAATATATTCAAATCAATACAATACATTTCAATACATTCAAATCATTCATATGAAATTGAAAAAAACTTCATGCAAGACATTCAAACATTGCAACACATTTCAATATATTCAAATCAATACAATACATTTTCATATATTCAAATCATTCAGATCATTCATATGAAATTGAAAAAAACTTCATGCAAGATATTCAAACATTGCAACACATTTCAATATATTCAAATGAATACAATATATTTCAATACATTCATATCATTTTAATTATTTAGATCAAATTGAAAAAACCTTCATGCAAGACATTCAAACATTGCAATACATTTCAATATATTCAAATCATTCTAATCATTCAGATCATTCATATCAAATTGAAAAAAGCTTCATTCAAGACATTCAAACATTGCAACACTTTTCAATATATTCAAATCAATACAATACATTTCAATACATTCAAATCATTCATATGAAATTGAAAAAAACTTCATGCAAGACATTCAAACATTGCAACACATTTCAATATATTCAAATCATTCTAATCATTCAGATCATTCATATCAAATTGAAAAAAGCTTCATTCAAGACATTCAAACATTGCAACACTTTTCAATATATTCAAATCAATACAATACATTTCAATACGTTCAAATCATTCATATGAAATTGAAAAAAACTTCATGCAAGACATTCAAACATTGCAACACATTTCAATATATTCAAATCAATACAATATATTTTCATAAATTCAAATCATTCTAATCATTTAGATCATTCAGATCAAATTGTATTACTAGTTGTATTTCACTAGCTTGTGAATGACTCATCATCACTTGTCTGACTTTCATAGTCTTCTTCCTCCTCCTCCTCCTCCTCCTCGTCATCATCTTCTTCTTCTTCATTTAGCGTTCATCCACTTCGTATATCATTTGGATCACATTTTTTCATGCATGTGCCATCAGCCAATGGAGATATGACATGCATACCATGTGCGACATTGTGATCATAAGAGAAGTCATACATATCATCTGATTGGTAGTATTCATCCTCTTCATCAATCTTGTCTTCCTATAATTGATCATACTCGGGGTATAGTTTAGACTTCGCCTTACAAACTGCCCACCATTCATTTCTATCTGACTTTCTTGTAGTCGGATATGATGTATATTACACTTGTTGAGCTTGTGAGGCTAATATGAATGGTTCATATGTTCCAAACTTGACTTACCATTTACCTCCACAATGCCTGAGACTTTGTCGACTCTAGTTGTTGTGGGATCAAACCATTGGCACTTGAATAAAGTTAACATGTTATTTGTTCCTAAGTAAGTCAACTCCATTATTTCTTCAATAACATCGTAGTAGTCATATTCATTTTCACCATAGCTGCTACCCTTTACGCACACGCCACTATTCATCGTTGACTTGTTGACACCGTAGTATTTTGTATGAAAACGATAACCATTTACGATGTACCCGTTGTAACACTGCACAACTTTAGACGGACCATTCTGTAAATCACATATTTTTTTATCTTTAATATCACCATGGTGGACCTACAAGTACAAACAAGGACTATGATCATGACAAGTATCTTATTGTTGTATAAAGGGAAAAATGTATACAATCGTCCTTACCAACTCTTTCAACCATGGCACGAATTTATTTTCACATTCTTTCTGTACTCTGCATCAGTGAGTTGTGAAAGTTTTCTTCGCAATTTCAGATCAAATCATCTACACTTAACATAAACGTATTTTACCGAACCATGTACACACGTATAGAACTTAATGTTACGTATTAACTGTACTTACTTAATGTATGGGGTGACAAATACTCTTCTTAAAATCTTTATGCCAGACAACCTTGTTGGTGGACCTTCCATTTCAGTTGTGCCTGCTCGAAACACATTCTTTTGTCGTCGGAGCGGATGATCGTTGGGTAGAAATTGACGGTGACAATCAAACCAGCACGGCTTCCTTCCAAGCGTCAATCTAAACGATTTTGTATTTGCCATGCAGTACGGACATGCTAACCTCCCATATGTGCTCTAACCAGATAACATATCATATGCAAGAAAGTCACTGATTGTCCATAGAACAGCAGCCTTCATATTGAAGTTTTATTTTTTGTGGGCATCGTACGTCAGAACACCATCATCCTACAGTATTTTCAGTTCATCAATCAATGGTCTCAAATATACATCAAGATTTTGGCCGAGAGACGTCGGACCAAGGATCAATAGAGACAAGAAAAGATTTTGACGCTTCATATACAAGCTTGGAGGAAGGTTGTATGGGGTGACAAATACTGGCCAACACGAGTATGGGGTTGATCTACCCCTAAATGGATTAAATTCATCTGTACATAAACCTAACCTAACATTTTAGTAGTTGAAGAACTGCAGACAGGATAGTGTGACTCTCGCAACCATTCCACAGTGGTTTATCAGCATCTCTAAGTAAGTCATAGAATGTACTAGCTGCATCGTTTGTTGCTTCTTCATCTACCCCAGCTGGTGCATCACTATATCTCAAAGCAGAGCCCATTTTCGGTCCTGCAACATCAAATATGAGGTCCACATATGAATTATTGTGCACCACATCCACCCTTGCATCATAATTATTCCAAAATTCTTCACCATGAAGCATCCAATTTTGATAACCACTAATAAAACCCTTCCTGTATCGGTGATGTCTAACGTCATGAGGTTCAACAAATCGACTGTTCTTACACATTGTGCAGGGGCATCTGATCCGACCGGTAGGATCCATTGTACTGACACTTGCCGTTGCGAATTCAATAAAACTGTCAACACCATCCATATATTCATGTGACACCTCATTATCAACTATCCTACAATACATCCATTCACGGTTTGCAGCCATTTTGTCCTAAAATATTATAGATATTTTCACCACTAGTTAAAAGAAAATCTTAATAATGTTATGATGACACAAATATATTCATTTGAACAAAAAATTCATGATATAATTTCACATAGAAGGCATAATCTAATGGAAAATAACTTCATACAAGCATGGATACAGAAACATCAAACAATGCAATACATTCAACTCATTCATATCAAAACAATATCAAACATGTACGTGCAACAAATACACTTCAATATCTCGCTAACTACTACCATGCCTAGCATGGAATTCGTACTCTAAAAATAAGAATACTTCTATTCTCATACATAAAAGTCATGCTCAGCATGATCTCCAAACTCCATCAGATATCCACAACTAAGTGAGTGTGTGAACAAAAAAGTGTTGCATGTAATAAATTAAATAACATGTGATGTGCTTGCATCACTTACTCACCTCGGGTATTTACCCGATTTGAATTGTTTTTCACCGGAAATCCTTTACAAGCACAGTGCTCAGAGCTCCTTATATTTACTGAAAACAGTAAAACCTGCTGAAAATCACACCAGAAACTTAGTTGAATGCTAAAATAGATTAAAACCAAACAAAACAAAATTTGAGGCACCCTCCTGCCTGTTAAAAACACACAGAGATAGGGGGCTTTGCCCCTTGCCTGTCAAAAAACCCGAGCGGCAAGGGTCGAGGCCTGTGGAGACTGTAGGAGGCAGGGCCTCGCCCTCCCTGTCAGAAATCAAGGGAAGGGCAAGGACCTTGCCTTATAAAGGAGAGGGTGGCAAAGGCAGGGGGCGAACCTCTGCCTTCCAAAAAACGAGGCGGCAGAGGCAAAGCCCCTGCCTGACCAAGAGGAAAGAGGCAGAAGGCTACCAGAAATCCAAAGGCGGCAGGGGGGCTCACCTCTGCATGCATAAGGAAAATAGAGGCAGGGGCGAGGCCCCTACCAGAAAAATCCAGAGGTGGCAGGGAGGATCGCCCCTGCCAGATGAGGAAAAAACATGGGTAGGGACAGGGCCCATGCCAGACATCCCAAGGTGGCAGGGGTTCTCACCCCTGCTTGTTTGGTAAATAAGGGGGGCAGAGGCTTCGCCCCTGCCAAAAACTGCAAAGGCACCAGGGGCATTGCCCCTACCTGCCAAAAAAAATAGCGATAGACAGGGGCTCTGCCCTTGCTTACCATAAAAATGAGAGGGGCAGGAGCATCGCCCCTGCTAAAAAATAAGGCGATAGGGGGGAAGCCCCTGCCTGATAGAGAGGAAAGAGGCAGGAGGCAGGAGGGCTCGGCCCTGCTTGACTAAAAAGAAAGGCGGCAGGGGCGATGCCTCTGCCGGTCTGCTAAAAACGACAGGCGACAGGAGCGACACCCCTGCCGAAACAAGAGGAAGGGCGAGAAGGAGATGAAGAAGAAGAAGAAGAGGACTGGGGGAGTGAGTTACCTGAGAGATTGGGGGGCGGTCGCCGGTAGCCAGAGAGAGGGATGGGGCGGTAGCCGGAGGGTGTGAAAGGGGCGGTCGGCGGTAGCCGAAGGGCGTGAGGGGGGCGGTCACCGGTAGCCGGAGAGAGGGACGGGGCGGTAGCCGGAGGGCGTGAAAGGGGCGGTCACCGGTAGCTGGACAGAGGGAGGGGGCAGTAGCCGGAGAGAGGACGGAAAGCAGTGCGGGTGAGAGAGAGAGAGAGAGTGGCACGGGTGAGAGTCAAAAAAAATTTTGATTTCGTGCCCTAGGGGGATTTACATCGACAGTTAGCGACGGACGTTTGCGACGGAATTTTTCCATCGCAAACTCCGTCGCTAACTAGCGATGGACGTTTGCGACGGAATTTTTCCATCGCAAACTCCGTCGCTAGCTAGCGATGGAGTTATTTCGTCGTTATATCTGTCACTAAGTGTGTGAGGTTTTGCGACATAAAATTTTCGTCGCTACTTAGCGATGGAGTTGACGACAGATGTTTGTCCATCGCTAATTTCGTAAATATTTACGAACTTAGTGACGGATGTTTTTCTCTCGCTAATCCATCACAACTTTGCGACGGAAAAATTACGTCGCAAAAGTCCATCACTATTTCACATTTTTCTTGTAGTGTGTGTTAAGTCACCATTAGTACTACCAAAAAACATAGTTTTTTGTTAGGTTACCATTAGTACCACCAAAAACCATAGTTTTAAGTATTTTATGCTAGATCTGAACCATTAGATGTGTTTTATCTTTGTTTATTCAATAGAAAACATGTTTTTGATTAAGCATCTTTATACTTATATGTGTATTTTAAAGGTAAAAAAATCAATGGTTGATATTGTACTAAAATTTTATGATAAATAAACAATGATAAACACATTTAATGGTTTAGATCTGAGGTAAAACACCTAAAACTATGATTTTTGAAGGGTCTTAACGGTGACCTAACGAAAAAAAAAAGGCAGCACAATTCCCATTTTCACATATATATCGTAATGGGTCTGTGCTAAACCCATTTGGTGCTAAACTGAGTGCTAAATGGGTTTTTCAGCTTCTCCAGTGCTTTTTATGCTGTTCCAGCCCTATAAATGTGTTGGGCATGATCGATTTATTAAGAATCCACACATGGATCATGTGTTTTCGACCAAAAAAATGATGTTTGGAGCCTTAAAATTTTATAAAGATTTTAGACCGTTGATTTTTTGAACTTTATAAAAACCCGCCCATGTGTAAGAGCTGATGTACTTGATTTTATAGGGATCAGCTCTTGAAGCGTTTGATTTTATAAAGTCCAAAATCTTTGTAAATTTTTTAGGCTCCAAACATCATTTTTTTCATGGAAAACACATGATTCATGTCTGGATTCTCAGTAAATCGACCATGCCCAACACATTTATATGGCCCGAACCGCATAAAAAGCATCAAAAAAGCTGAAAAATTATTTAGCATGCGGTTTAGCACCAAATGGGTTTAGCATGAACCCATTTCTCTCTCTATATATATATAGAGAGAGAGAGAGACATTTTACCATGCACAACCACTCAGCTTTGTCTGCGTGAATAAGTCTCCATGTAGTAGTGCAGAATCTGATACGTGCACCACAAAATTGATATCAATCAATGTTGTCAGGATCAGTATCGGCCCTGAATCGTTGGGCCACAGATTCAGCTGTATCAACCGATATATACCGATACTCAATTGAATCATATCGGTTAAAAAATAATGATAAACTATTACATATCAATCATAATGTGACATGTGTCAAAACTATTAAATTAATAATAAAATTTTAATTTTTAGTATTTTTGCATTTATTTAAAAGTAGCTGATTCAGGGGTGAAGCGTATCATTTTTTTGGTGATAGGCATGGATACTGATAACATTGATATCATATCTAATTATTTTATATATTTGAGTTATATATGGATTATTATGGTGATCATTTACTTTAGAAAATGCTTTGAATTAATTTTTGTAATATTTAAATATATTTCATGCAAAGATCAAAATTGCACCAAAATGTAATTATTAAAAAGAAAGCCTTGTACACCCAAAATGTTAGATTAAAAGCATGATCTATACTAAAATAAACAATGTTAAGATCATTCATACATTCCGATCTACTTGAAAATACATGATGAGGTGAGATTGAACAATGCTAAGCCCTCGTGCATTTTCAAATCAATTGGATTGTGTGGGTTGATTTAGCATTTTTTATTTATTGATAAGCTATCAAAATGAAAGACTGTTTTCCCCCTCTCCTCTATGGACGCCTATCCCCTTTTCCTCATTTGATTTTTTTTTCAAACTTTATTGTATTTTATTTTTGTTGAGCTATACACACAATCCACTCCTAAATTCGTGAAGGATGGGAGGGAAAATAGCTAACTTCAACTTCCCATTCTTTTTTTTTTTCTTATCTTGAGATACATAGAGAAAATGTGTGGTAGTTACCAATTATCTTTTTAAAGAAATCATAGTATTGAGATACAAAAAGCTGTGTGCAACGGGGGATTTGAACCCGGGTCCTTCCCTATAGAGGCAATGAACCTCTCCACTGTACTATATTTTATTTTATTACAAATAAAGTCTTTATTTTATTTATACACGTGTAAGCTTTATGCGCTCTGTCAAAAAGCATACCACATTTCTTCATTAAGTCGTGGACATGGGTGTGGTGGGATTTGAACTTGCGTCAAACCCCCAAGAGGCAACGAACCTCTCTACAACACTTCACATTTTGTTGCACGTTTTGTCCAATTTAATTTAAATAAACTCTTATTTAGGTTTTTCGCTAATGACCTCAAATTTTTGGATTTTGAGTTCCTGAATATTACACATCTATGGAATCCGTTAATTGGCTTTCGGATCTTGAGTTGGGGTTATAAAATATTTGGATCCATTAAGATCCAATTGAATTCCAATTGGGTTTCGAATCTATCTAGGATCTGAATCCACTCGCTATATTCGAATCCAATTACTGGATCCATATGATCTTGTTTGGATCTAAGATCCATTCAGACCAAATTCATTCAAAAAATATGATATTATCATATTTATTTTGAAAAATTTCACCTCTATTTATTTCAATAATTCTAAAAAAAAATTTGAATTTTACATCTGCGGTGCACGTAGGCGGCGCAGAAATAAAGATAGCATATTTTGAGATCCTGTCCACCACTACAAAGATTGAGCCAAATTCGTTGACGATCGAAAGTGCTAAGATGAAGTCCATGGAGATGCTCTGTCACAAATGGTTGTCGATCAGCAGGCTAAAGATCCCCAGGTTTTTTATTGTTGGACTTGCCTTGCTGACAGATGAGGCAAGTCCTCACATATTTCTCAATGTCATTGTGCATATGATGCCAATAGTAAGCCCTTTCGATGAGAGCAAGAGTGTAGTATTGGTCATTGTGTCCAACCCACTTGGTATCATGGCACTCTTTGATGAGCATCTTTCATAGTGAGTTCCAGTTGGGGACGAAGACTCACCCCTTCATCAAGAGTAGGCCATCTTCAAAGGTGTACTTTGTTGTTTTATCAGCCTTGGTCAAGTCATGCAGCTGAAGAACCATAGGGTCATAGCACATCCCCTCACAAATTCGATCAAGGAGGTCGTTATTTAGTTGAACATGAGAGAGCTCTCCTTCACTCAGGACCGCTAGCTTGGCCTTGGTGCTGAGTGTATCGATGACATAGTTGGTATTCTTTGAATTATAGAGTAACATCATGTCAAACTCGACAAGGAACTCTTGCCATCGCGCTGGTTTGGGACTCAACTTTTTTTTAGTCTAAAAACAGTTTGTGGACACATTTTCCGTGTAGATAAAAAAAGGTGATCCCAACAAATAGTGACATCATACCTTGAGGCAGTGGACTATGGCAGTCATTTCTCGCTCATGCACGAAATAGCGCCGCTCTGTGTCATTCAATTTTCTGCTCTCGAATGCAATGAGGTGGCCCTTCTACATAAGAACACCCCCAATGGCAAAATTTAAGGCGTCAGTGTGCACATCAAATGGTTTGGAGTGGCCTGACAATCAAAAAATTGGCTCGCTTATGACAATCACCTTAAGCTTGTCAAAGGGTCTAGTAATCTACTGTCCAGACATACTTCTAATTCTTTCTAGTAAGATCGATAAGCAGAGCGGCCAAGAGCAAGTACCCCAAAATGAAGTGTCAATAATAGTTGGCCAAACCAAGAAAAGACCAAAGATTATGAATCTTGGCGGGGGGGGGGGGGGGGGGTCCCAGTCTTGAATGACTTGAATCTTTTGAAGGTCCATGCTTATCCAATGCCAACGAAATACCCCAAGAACAGAATATCTTATGTGTCGAACATGCACTTCTCCTTTTCACATACAAGTCATTGTCTCGTAAAAGCTTAAAGTCAAAGCACAGATGTTCAATATGCTCTTCCTTCTTGACTATTGTAGATAACAATATTGTTGAGGTAGACGATCACAAACTTATCCAAGTATAGATAAAAGAGGTTATTCATCAATGTTGAGAAAGTAGTTGGCATATTGGTTAAGCCAAAAGGCATTACCAAGAATTCGTTCACGCAAGTCATCTTTGGTTCGTCACCTTCGACAATTATTAACAAAGCAAATGAAATTCAAAACATACATTATTATCTTGAAAAAATAAACAAATTTCTAGTAATCTTAGGTACGTGTGGCACCTTATGTAAAAAAAAAATTTGAAGTAGATAATTGAGATGAACCAAAATGAAGGATACACAAACTTGAGCCATTGCCTATCTTAAGATAATCTATGACTTGATATTCATATTTAAAGGTTAGATTATTCAGGTCGTTAGTCACATGGTGAATTGCACCTGAACTTAGATACCAACTTTCATCACAACATTACTGAAAATTAAATCCCTAATTTTCAGTAATGTTGCCCAACCTTGTCATGCTTGGCAGATAACATTAAATCCCTAATTTCCTTCTTGACATGGAGCATTATCACTGCGAAGGCTGAAAATTAGAATGACATTGAGATCATCCATACCCACGAACTTGGGACCTACCTTGGTATCCTCTTCTATTATGTCTGATCCAAGTATCGGATCCAAGGTCTCACAAGAAGAATCCCATGAGCCACATAAATGGTGGGCCCATTAAGAGTCATTCATGTAATGTAATTATTAGATTCAATAGTATTTAGTGGTTGCATGTAACTTATTCTACATGGATTATGGCTAGGATTAGGGCATCATCTCCAAGATAATGGTGGAGTTAATTCCAACTCTCCTTGGTTGCCTATATAACGGACCAAGGTCATGACAAGGACACAGCAAGCAATGAGCTCAAAAGGAGGGTTAAGAAAATCCCATGCTTAGAGATGAGATGGAGCAGCTCAATTGGTAGAGCACGTGTCTTCACAAGGTTGGAGGTTCAACCCTCCTTTTAGCGGATATGCCCCTTTGATTCAATGACTCCAACCAAATCGAGTTTAGGAACCCATTAATTCCAACATTGGTATCAGAACCACCAACAATCGATCAATCGATCTGAGTGAGGTTGAATGTGTACTGGTCTTACTTCACTGTTGTATCAAGTCTATCCTCCCACTTGGATCTGCAAACACAGAAGAGGCACTATAAATAAATACCCATTTTTCTCCTTTGAATCATGTGTGCAGATCATAGTTCTGCACATGAAAACTTAAATCTTTTATGCACAGTGACTGGTATGCAGTCACATAATATCTACTGTTTATACCACAGGATGGCACACCTAAAATGAAATTTCTTATGCATGCATGTAGTGTCTGTATAACATGAATTGTATGCAAGCCTGCTATACATGGGTATAAAACGAAAGCATATCACAATGAAATCTATGCAAGCATGAAATCATTTTTAAGTATGTTACATCTAAAGTTGTGCAAGAAATTGCACGCACACACACTGCCCTGTACTTGGTTCATTTTAAATGAGAAAGACGAAATAACTTTCATGCCTGCACAAATGCACAAAACACTGCATACATGTATGTGCATAATATGATGCATGAATAACATGATTGTGTGCAAGCATGAACAAATCGTGCACACACACGAATATGAAAACTTTTTGCATGAAGACACAAGTGCACATATTGACATCCAAAAGATTATGTAGATGCACAAGATTGATACCTTGAAAACATTGATTGTACACAAATAAGCATGATCCTTGTGTGTGTTGTCTTCCCTGTGCTCATGCTTGAGGTTTTTTTAAAACCCCTTTTGTGGGGCAGGTGAGGGCTTTAGAAGCCCTACCCGTGCTCTTTGTATTGGACATTCAAAGCTCCTAATCTGCTGGTTTGATTTAGGAATTTAGGAACCCTAAATTTGTGATTTTGATTGAAGGCTTCAAGAGCACTTGCAAATGTCTCAGATCAAAGTGATGAATGTAATATTTTCTGCTTCATATTGTGATTGAGTCAATATGAAGCAAGATTATTTGGAACAGGTTGGATTAGATCTGTAAAAATCATGACAGATCTGATCAGTGCATGCACCAGTTTGGATTGAGACAATGTGGACCTAAAGGCTCAATTTTAGATCAGATCATTCGGATTGGACCAATTATTCACATCTGATCAAACTATTTGGATCCAGTTGAGTCATATGAGGGACCAAGTTGGATCATACTCAAACTGATCAATTTAGAACCAGTCAAACCAAATAGGATCCAGATGGTGGTGATCGAGGTTAACATATTAGCACACCCAAATGGACCAATGGAACCTGAATGAATCAAATCAAATGAGATTGGACCTGTTGGACCAGACCTGGAGTTACATGTGGGACCAGCAAACAGGTCTGTTGGACTTTAGCTTTCACAAATTCAGGTCAGTCTGTTCCATCCCTTTCTTCTTAGTTGATTTGGATCTATGATAAGTATTTTACTTGAATGGGTCAACTTATGATTTTTATATGCATTTAAGTGTTTGAGTCAAATAAACCACAATGGGATCAAAGTATTGAGATCCGATTTTCAAATTAAATTTGACTCAAAGCTCATGAGGAGCTTCCGGCTTTGTTTATGGCCCGGATTGAATATCCTTTAAGAAGATGACACTAGCAAAATAATGTTGGTCTACCTTAGCATCTTATTATATACCTCTACAAGGTTGACAACCAGAAAAATAAATATTAATTTTGTAAAGGTGCGCTTTGAAAATTTACTTTCATCTAATGCATTCACAGCATCATCTAGTATTACAATAATTACTCCTTAAAATTGATGAAGAGGCAGCCGATTGGCCAAACGACACTTCCAAAGTTGTACCGAATCGTTAGAATAAGAATATATAACTTATCTATGTCAAGGTTTGCAGGTTTGGTCAGGAAAGCATCATCAACTCCAAAGACCCATAGGTTAGAACTCATGCTAAATGTCACCAAATAAGAGGACACTCCAAAGATCCCATCCAAACTTTTGCTCTCATGCATTAATATTCCAAACTTTTGCTCTCATGCATTAATATTCCAAACTTTTGAATGAGCAAAATACTGTGATTTGATCATGCGAGGTGAACTAAAGTTCAGTATATGTGAAAGGAGATCCAACTCACATAGGCCAGAATTTAAGCAGCCATCGTTCAAGGTAGTTCTGCAATTCACCAGGTGCCTGGACAGATTGACAGGCTGAGGAGATTCAAGCCCCAGGTTATTAGGTTGTAATTGATGCTCAATACTCTGACATGTCATAAAACATTAAAACCGACAGCAAACAAGCATATCAGCCCTTCCCAAAAGATCAGCTTCCCCTCAAGCAAGTATATGAGAGAATGATGCAGTTTCTCAGAGACTGAAATAAAAGATTAGACAGTACATCACAATAAATTCATACAAGAAAGATAATCACCACACCAGTCAGCTCTATGCACCTGTAGAAAAATTCCATGACTTTGTAGCAGACAAATACACCCTCCATTAACATTTAACAAAATGTACATAAAATATTGCAGTCATTCAAAACTAGAGACGCCTGAAAACAAAGCAAGAAGAATTTTGGGGGAAAGTTCACAAAATCCAGGTACTAGATCAGACTTTGTGAAGAGGTCCTAAATCTGAAAAACAAAAGAAATATAGCACACGTATGAAATTCTGAATTTTCTGCAGTGCACAAGATACTTAAATAGGATTCATATATGGTTGCAACAGTGATCCACAAAAACTCTGCACTAGTTTGGGCCCACAGAAGTATGCTTATAAGTGGATGCAACTGTGCTTGTGAGTGGATATTCCTTAACAGTATTGCTGAACCAACAAAAGAAATTCAGCCTAATAATGAGCCAGCGTAGTTGCAGTGAAAGTAGGGTAAGGCCCCAACAAGGAAGATAAAAGTAGAAAAAGCTCCATTGAACAGAAAACTATCATTTTGGCATGGATTAAGCAAAACTCAGAGTGTAGCCTAAAATAAAGGAACTGCCATGAAGGAGTAAGAACCCTGCATCAAAGAAAAGCAAAATCTTTAATTCAGTCACTTAGTGTTGTTTTACCATGTTGATGGCATAAATCATCCTAAGTGATAACGATATAATCAACATAGAATAAGAAAAGCAAACAACTTTAGAGTGAGTAAATTGAGAATACTAGAAATAATCTTAATACATTCCACATAATTGGCAATCTTTTACGTTTGGGGTCATGTGTGACATAAGTGACATTTACTTCATAAGCAATGGCAATACTATCTCATTTCAAGCAATGTCTTTCAACTCTTAATTCCCCTTAAAGCAAATCCCAGAGAACTCTTCTAAATTCCTAGCCCAGAAAAGTCAACATGCTCCTTTAATGAAAGACCTTTGATTACCTTTTATGTGAACAATAGCATAAGAAAAAGAAAGATGGTTACTGGTAGACAAATGAACATATACTGCATGACCTCTTGCAATTAATAATTCATTAGCTCTACTATATTAATTCATATACTGTGTACCTTTTCAGATTCTTGATGAGAACAGTGTGCTTGAAATGTGTAATTGTGGAATCAACTTCAAGTATTGGTTGCTCCTGTCGTGAAGCTTGAAATCAGAAGGCAGTGCATGGTAAAAAAACAAAATCTCCTTGCTAAGAATTCAGGAGAGTCAATTTTAAGAGTCAGCTAATTAGCCATCTTCACAAAAGCACAGAGAGAGAAAGCAGAGAGAGAGACCCTGCAGAATAAATTCCAGACTCCTTTCATCTGCTTCAACTAATCATTTGAGAAAAATACAATCCAGAGAGAAATGAATAAGAAAAAGTGTATCATGTCTTCACTGGAGGATTGCAATGAGCCACACTAACTGGTAATGCTACAAGATGAGGAACTGGTGGGGGAAACCATGCATGAACCGAGCACTGCTACAGTCAAGAAAATTACAGGCACTACAATCACCATGACAGGTAGAATTTAAAAGTCAAATATACTCAGCATCACATCAGAATTATCACTAATCTAAATGGAAGATGTCTGGATGAGCCAAAAGAGTTTGCTGAGAGAAGCCAATCCTCTTGTTTGAAAATTGTCTGAAAGTATGAATTGAACCACGAGCTCATCCGCAGCAGAAAGATAATCTATTAACCGATTCTCACCAACGGTCCCGTGGTCTGCCATCAGGGAAAACAGGGACAAGAACTTTCTCTTCTGGCTTAGATGAAGCCTTGGCACGGTTTAATGTTTTCACTTGTTCAAAACTTGTACTGATGCTGTCATCAAAATCAGGTGGCAAGTCATGTTCTTCATCACTCCAACCATCGTCACCATCTTCTTCTGCATTTGTGTCATTCTCATCATCGTCATCGTCAATGCCATCAAAGTCATCCCCCAATTCGTCGCCCATGATATTTTCAATTTCAGACCAGTCATCATCACCTTCGCTTTCATCCACTTCTTCAGAGGCCTCAAGTTTCTCACTGCCAACATCTGTTTCAGGCTGGACCGTTCTTCTTGGAAACCTAGGTACTGCAACAAGTGCCCGGAGCCTTTCCTTGATGATCAACAACCGATCCTTCTCAATCAATTGTGAGCCATGATAGGCTTCTCTTAAGAAAACTGAATCCCTGTCACCTTTCAGTGACACATAAAACATGTCTGGATGCCTGATAAGCATACCCCTCAACTGCTGAGAGAACCTGAACTCCTCTCTAAAATGTGTAAAGTGATCAACAAGTGTTGTTTTCTCCAGGCACATACTGAGAATCTCATGAACAACTCCACAAGCATGTTTCTCTTTCTCCGGCGAACCGGGCTTCAAATCCGAAAAATCAGCATATGGTGATATGTAAGGTATCTCATTGAACTTAACTAGTCTTCTCATCTCACCTTTTGAAAGTTTCAGTCCCTTTGGTAGTTTCACTCGATTAAACTTAGGGGGCCTATCTATAATCAGGTTCATCTCCTCAATTTCTCTAGCCTTATTCTCTTCAGTTGTGATCTCAGCCACTGAAACAGCAAGCTCGGGATCCCAGTGTGTCAATTCCAATGCCGGCCCACAATCTGTGGAAACAACCGTAAAATACTGAGGATACCGCCGACAAGTAGTCATCCTAAAGTCTGCAGGAAATCCGAGATCAGTTCGCAAATGCGCTATTTTCTCGAGAAGGATCCTCTTATCGATCGACATCATCAACAGTTTTTGCAGTTTCACTACAGCCAACCCCTCCATCTCATTCCTAACCTTCAATTCCTCCATGTAAATCCTATCGGCTTCCGGTGTCAACCTAAACTTCAACGAGTAAACCCCTTCTTCAACCATTTCGAAAACCGACGGAAAACGCCTGAGAAGGGCAATAAACCTCCTCTTCTTAGTTAATCCCAATTCTTTCCTATACTTGCCAAGGTGCCTCAAAGCCATGATCCTATCCGGCTGGCTAACAAGAATGTTCCTGATTTTCATCACCAATTTGAGCTTCTTATCCCTCTGAATCACATTATCAAAGGCCATCTCCTTTCTTCTCTTCACAACAGCAACTATACGAGGAACAGGGTGATGGGTGTTCTGGAAAGGTTTGTAATGAAGAGCCAGACTCTGACCTAGAAATGAGTTAGCTGAGCAATTTGATGAAATAGGGATATGGGTTTTCTTAGAGAGATGATGGGTTTTCAGAAATTGAGGAGATGGGTAGTGAAGAATCACTGAGGGCATGGGCAGGGAAGGTTTGGAGGCAGGAAAACATAGTTTTAGGTCCATGGGGAGCGTTCTTCAGAGCCCAACTAGTGAAACAATGGCCTACCGGATTGTTGGTATTCCACTAACAGTAACTAAATAGCTACATGAAAAAAATTGAGGCAATAAAATGGAGAGAGAGAGAGAGAGAGAGAACCGGCAAGATGGCTGTGGTGTTTCAGAGGCAGGATAAAGCGTGCCGAGAGAAATATTTTTGACGCTAAACCGCAGAGCCTTGATTTTTCCAATCTAGAGGAAGGATTACGTTACGCGACCAAGGTATGATTGAATGCCCAGCAAGCAGGGAACCATGGTTCGGGTTTGGATTGGATGCTAGTCTAACTGGGATCCGTTTTCTAAGGTTTTGGACCTTTTGTAACCAGTAAGCCTGGTCGGACCTGGTAAAGGAATTTTAATCTCAAATTTGTAAAAACGGATATGTCAACACAGTTGTATTTTTAACATATAAATTTCTATTAGTCATGGAGGTTTGGTCAAATGGATGAGTTAGAAGTGGGTATGATTTGGATCTCTTAAGGAGTCTCTAATAGGTTAATTGTAGTTCACATTAGGACTGGTAAATGAGCCGAACCAAACAAACGCAGGTTGTTCAAGCTTGGCTGGTTTTATTGTAGCGAGCAAGCCAGGCTCAAGCTCGAGTTATACGAGTTTGGCTCAAGTTGGCTCATTTAGAAATAAATTATATTTTTAATTGAAAATAATAAAATTTGTATTCTAAACCTAATCATTGAAGCTCAAACTCTAAACTTATTGCTTTAAACATATCTAAACATGAAAAATGTTTAAACTAAAACATGATTTCTAATAAATAAAGCATAGAGATCACATCTACATGTTTATATATACTTCAACGAAAACTTCAAATATACTAAAATTAGCAGTTGAAACATACATTCAACAAAAACTTAAAATATACCTCAAACATACTTCATTAAACATTCAACTTCAAACCCACCACATCCTCTCCAAGCCTGCAATAAACATACTTCAAATACAAACCCCTTACACTCCCTACATCATCTCCAAGCCTACAACAAACACACTTTAAATACAAACTCCTTACACTCACTACATCTTCTCCAAGTTTACAACAAACATATACACTTCTACAATTCACATAAATCAAAATTTAATTATAGCAATTGTAACAAAGAGTTTAGAAATCAAAACATATACACTAGAAAGTATGAGTTACTTAAAAATGTGTTTTCTACTTTGCTATAAATGAATATCGTCGTTATAGGTTATAAACCTTTAAAACTAAAAATTAGTTTTAAAATTTTCTTTTTACATTCACATTTACACTTGAAATACATACACTTTCAATACACTTCAAATATACTAAAATTAGCAATCGAAACATATATTCAACAAAAACTTCAAATATACTTCAAATATACGCTTCAAACATGCATCCTCAAACATTCAACTTCAAACTCATTATATCCTCTCCAAACATGCAACAAACACACTTCAAATACAAACCCTTTACACTCCCTACATCCTCTCTAAGCCTACAACAAATATATACAGTTCTACAATTTATATAAATCAAAATTTAATTGTAGCAAAGAGTTTAGAAATCAAAACCTAAGAAATAAGATATGTACCCTCATTTGTAGAACACACTTGCCGTTAGTTTCTGCCTATCTATTTCAGTTTACAAATAACAAATTAAGAATTTATTAAATCGAATATATTTAACACTATAGTATATAAAAATAAATATAATTAGAAAATAAGAAACTTACCTTTATTTGATACCTCTGAAGGTAGGAAGACGATCCACTGGCATGTCGAACTATTTGTTTTGCTTTATTCACCAAATTTTTTTGCACTTCAGAGTCGACTCCCTCAGAAGGATGTTGTTCTATTGTGTCGTGTCATAGAGTCAACCTTTATCTTCCACAAAATTATGCATCGAAATATTTATTAATCATCATCTAAATCATCTTAGTGTAATGATATAAGATCTTCGTCGATGGTGTGGGGGTAATGAATCAACATTTTTGCAATCGACTTTCTGATACGCATCGTTGTCCTATTCTTCGTTCTGTTCGACTGAAGATGATAGAATCTTGTATATATTTATTAGTATTATCTTATGCGCTATATGCATTTTGCTATTTGTGAGATCTCTAATATGAAATACTTGCATAGCTTGAGAGGCTAAAATAAAGGGATCATCCTCCTGGTATGCTCGGTGTGATATGTTGACAAATGTAAAATATCCGGTCTTGTGTATGTGCCTATTATCAAACCAATCACATCTAAATGTATAAACCCAATGTCATCCTATATATTTAAATTAAATAATATCATTTAGAACACCATAATAGTCTATATCAGGCTCCTCTACATCGCCTTCACATATAACCATTACTCCATTGTTCTGAGAACTATGGTCTTGACCTCGACACTGTGTATGAAACCTAATTTCATTCACATCGCAAGTTTGATAGGATTGTGATACCCACTCAGGTCCTCTTACGAGACTTTGTAATTCTAAAGAAGCATCCTCGTGATTCTGTAGAAACCAACTTGTGAATTCCTGGACATGTCATATTGTAGCTTCCTTAGCATTGTTGTACAAGTTGTGGATTATCTGTATGTGTTCCCTTAAATACAACTCATATTCAACGTAGTTGTTCAATCCATACGAATAAGTTCCCGCACATTCTAAATCTAAAAGTATAACGGGTAAATTACCTTCAGTTTTCATGCAAATGTCATGTGAGAATACAAACAAATTGGGTGTCCTTGCCGTGCTGAGCCTATTATCATGTTGATCCCGACAGTTAAATCTAGTATCAATATCACTAAGATACATTGGGCAAAAGGTCATACATTCTGTTAAAATATATGCCTTAGCAATGGAAGCTTTGGGACGTGCTTTGTTCCTCATAGTTTGCTTTAATCTATCAAAGAATCTCTCGACATCCAACGATATTGTATTGGTTCAGCAATTTCTGCCTCATATGGTAGATTAATAGCTAGGTGTACCATGTTGGTGAAAATATTTTCTCCAAAGTGCATAGGATTGCTGAAATATTTTCCTTAATCTTTGTTATAGCATCTCTTCTCAACGTTTTTGCACACAACCATCTGAACATATCGCTCAGACAGATTAAAGGCATGTTGATTATCTTCTTTAGATATCCACGAACTACAATAGAAAGTAGGCTTGGAATAAGATGTGGCTATCATGACTCTTTATTCCTGAAAATTTAGCATCGTTTATGTTTATATATCACCCAATGTTAAATTATAGTCGTCAAGAAACTTCATATCCTTCAACCAATCAAAAAACTTCTTCTTTTGCTTACTTGAAAATGTGTATTGTACATGTGGTTTTTTCGGTATTATACTGCTTTTGTCTAAGTGCAAGTAATGATGTATATTTCTAAGTCTTAAATCTTTTCATGCATTTTTGTTGTCATTTATTTTTTTCTTCACATCGAGCAGTATATATAAGATATTGTCACATATGTTCTTCTCAATATGCATTACATTTAAAATGTATTTTAGCTTCAATGATGACCAATATGGTAGTAAAAAAATTATATTTTTTTTGTCTAATTGAAATATTGTTAGTTGCCATCACGTTCTTTTTTTATACCAACCCATACTTTTCTGAAATCAACATTAATGTTACTTAACTGTACCTCTAGCTTAACTCCAATTAATTCATTTGGTGGCCCTCTAAGCTTTACTTTACCATCAAACTTTTTATTTTGAGGACATCATGGGTGATCTTCTAGTAAAAATCTACGGTGTGTCATGTAACACGTCTTCTTGCTGAACTTCAAGCTATCTAAAACTGTATCAATGTTGCAAAGTGGACATGCAAGTTTTCTCTTCATAGATCACCCAGATAAGTTGGCATATGCTGAAAGATCATTGATAGTCCACATTACCGCCGCTCACATATGAATATCTCTCTAGTTGATGCATCATACGTGCTAATGCTTTCATCTCATAACTCTTGCAAATCATTGATTAACGACTAAATGTAAATATCAATTTCATTTTCAAGTGCCTTTAGTTCAGAAATGAGTGGGGAAAGTTGTATGAAGGGATCTTTCATATACATCCATGGAGGCTGATTATACAACATTATATATTACGGAACACATGTTGTATGACTGACTTATATTTTTGAATGGATTGAAATTGTCATTAAGCTGGGACAAACATTGTGAGGTTTTGATGTAAATGATATATGTTATCTATCCAACACCTTCTACACTGCAGAATCTGATAGATAAATTAGTATGTTTTCATTGCTTGCACGCCGAGTCTTATGTTACCTCATATTTAATGTTGTCATGAACAAGTGCTGCAACCTCAACTTTATAAAAAAATATTATAACATTTTTAAGGGACTTTTATTCCTTTGCCTTTATATGATTTTTATCTTGAAGCATTGCATTTTGAGCATGCTATGTTCTTCTCATGCTCCTTCTAGAAAAGCACATTGTCATTCACACATGCATCTATCTTTACGCTATCAAAGTTGGAGATATTCATAAATTTATTTGCCTGATCGCAAAAGTTTGACAATCTTTTTCACTCGAGCAATGACTCCTTCAACAAATCAATAAGCATGTTGAATGATTTGTTAATCTAATTATTCATTTTTTTTATATGTGATAGCTTGAAAATGAAAGCTACCTTTGTTAACTTTGTACAACCTCAATATAAATCGCTCTGAGAATCACCCAGTAAATCTTGAAGAGGCATGTGTTCGTGATCTGGAGCTGAATCTAATGTTATCCTCATAATAATGTCGTCCAACATTTCTTTGACCCAATCATGAACCTCTGTCATATCATTGCTCTCATCATGGTGGACATGCACTGCATCTATGTGAATTTAGGCCATACTCGCATGAGATTGAATATATTCTGTGGTAGAACCATGTTCAATCAAGTGTAGTTTGACCAATAGTAGAACTTTATATTTTTTATTTTTGCAGTCCCGACATGGGCATCACATCCTACTAGCGGAATCAACATAAGTATGTGATGCTTTATGGAATTGATCAATTTCAGATATATAAGGTTCTAAACTTCTATCATGAATGTGTATCAACAATTTATTCATATTCATAGGCGGCGACCCCACTATATTCAACAAAAAAATCTTTAATCAATGATAAAAAAACAATAAACAACTTAAGCATTTAGTTTATTGAAAAAATCAATAAACTAAATCAATAACCTAAATCCTAAAAAACATTAATATTCTAACAAAATCAAACATTCATTGATGCAAGTTGTTTTGATCAAATTGGACTACATAGATGTGATCTACATCATTCATCTAGTAAAGATCAACACATGAATGACCAAAATCCAACTTGTTTGCATGATTTTTTGGCAATTCAAAAATCAATGGTTGAGAAAGAACAAGATTTTGTGATTTAAAAATAAACATTTCGGGATCATGACTTTAATTCATTTCTCTTTTCTTTTCACAAAATATAGATTATGTTCTCACTTTCATCTCTAATTCACTTTCGGTAAGTATAAGTCTTAACAACCATTGGAACAAAGTAAGATGAATATGATCACAGAAACACACTCAAACTCAAGCACCAAATATCCTAAGAAAATGCAAAGAAAAAGAAAATTTCACTTCTACTCAACAAAAAAAGAAAAAGAAAATTTTCCTTCAAACTCGATGTATATGTAATTTAATCCCTACACAAAATGATGTTGTAACAAATTTGAAGACATCAATGCCAAACCCCTAAAATGAGATTGGGTTCTACATAGCGATCAAATAAATAAACCTACAAATAAAGCACGTTAACAACTACAAGAATTTTAGAACATAAAAAAGGTAAAAACCCCAAAAAGAAGATTAGATTACAGATAAAAATCAAAGCAATAAATAGACCACAAAAACATAATTCAGAACCAAACAGACGAAGATCAACCGATTATACGATAAGATTAAATTGGTTGATTTGTACATAATCAGAACATATCTATTCACATTGATGAGTACATATCTAAATCTGATCCCCAAGTAGACAACACCAAAAAAAAGAACCTAAATGCAGAAAGAACAGGAACATATCTATTTGTTTGATTGCAGGAATTTCGACACTCATGCTCAATGGCTAATATAAAACTCACAAAGACAATGAAAATGCAAAACAAACCCAAATTTCAATCTGAAAAAACACCAAAATCACACTAGAAAGCAAGACCCCAACTTTTGATTCAAACTCAAAAATATGAAGAAACGTTGATGGGAGACAAAAAAAAAATATTAAAACCATGCACCCTGATCATTGCTCAAAACCCTAAATTCTCAAAAGAAATCCCATCATTTCTTCCTCAAAAGCAAAAAAAGGAAAAAAATACAGATTAGTAAGAGAAAAAAGAGACTCAAAAAGAAGGAAGCCTACCTATAAAAAAATGCAAATGCAACTTGAACGATATCACCAATGACAAAGACCACCATGCAAAGCCGATCCGATGAGAGAGAGAAAGAGATACCTCCATTTGGGCTACATTCAGATGGGGTGGGCCTAAAGAGAGCACGGAAAGATGGCAAAGATAGCCAATCAAGAAATGTGAGAGAGAGAGAAGGGGGAGGGGGGAAGGAGGAAGGAGATGTGTGCTGGGTTTGGGATTGCTTTTGCAAGAGAGATGGGAGTCGGACTACGTTGAGGGCTTTAGGTAAGCCATCACCGGTGCGCGTCACCGACCATTGATTGCAAAGAGAGAGAGAGAGTGAGAGAAAGAGAAATATATAAAAATGGCTCGCCGGGCCCTTTTTAAATACAATTTGATAACAGTGAGATTCAGAGCTTGCCGTTATTAATCTATAACAGCAAGATTGTCACGGGCTTACTTTTTTCAATAAGTCAGTGCAACACAATGGTCCTTCCTTACCGTTACAAGCCTTCCTATCGCTCTGTCACGGGCATAGAATGCTTTGCAAACCCGCAACACACCAAGTTGGCCAGCCTAATGGCCAAAGGCTGCGTACCAACACCTTTCCATATGCTGAATCATTTTCATTGGCCCTGCGCACCACCCCGTGTGCAGCTGCCTAGCAAAAGCTGATCAAGCGCATTTTCAAATGCGCATTCCATGTAGTCTATGACGCTTAGTGCATTGTCGCCCCATACTAGCTATCACTTTCGAAAGAGGCACAAACTTTGCCTTAGCCTTGCATGTTATGAAGCGTATTGTGACTCTATGCGCAAAACACAACAAAACCTCGTCATCGAAGGAACAAGACCTTGTGGTCCCCAGTCCGAAGACCAATTGATGATTGAACACCATAGCAAAGAGCACCACTCAAACTCATTCATCAGCACCTAGGCATTCGCTCGCCTAGCTCCGAGTCACCATACTCGATTGGAATTACCTAAGGTGATTCTTGGGGGAATTACCCCTAACCCACATGCACCTATGTGCATCCAACCACTATGCGTGGGACCACTCTTGCAAGCCGATAGGTCGTTAACCAAATCCCCAAAGGCAACATCCTCTGATCCGTTGGAATTGCTTAACCAAACAATGCTCCATGTCTGTGTCGCCACACAGCGATGCACTAACGACGATACAGATGCCTATCGCATGTCGTGCTACCACTGCACGTCACCGATCAAGCGAACACATATTGCGCATTCCTACACTCGATGTATTTTCCACTCAGTAGAGCTCTGTACTGTACATGTTATATTCTGAAAGATCAGCCCGGGATATTCTCCCCCACCCAAAACCATTGTCGTCATCAACAATGCTGGTGCAGGTAAGAACACAGTCTTCACTGATATGTCAGTTTCCCTTTGTATTTATCTTTGATTTACTCTTTTTCTTCAGCCTACTCAACTTGTTCTAGTTTACATTTACCATCACCGCAACCTTTAACACGTCAAGTCTCATTCTTTAATGTGACTTTGATCACTTAGACAATAATCTTTTGCTTTATCAACATCGAGCATTCTCTGCTCGTGAGACCCCAGTGCAGTCTCATACACAAGCATATCATCCTCGCCCGCAAGACAAACTTGTCATCTTCATAGACATGGCTAGAGTGCCTTCCAAGCCCTTCGTGAACCTTGCATAGAAAGACGACCACCAACGTGTGCCGCAGAGATACCAACTCCCTTAAGCACCAACTTGCGGTTTTCCAACGATCCAAACTAGTCCTCAAGTGGGGGACGTCTTCTTGCGTATCACCCCAAAGTGATCCTTCAAAGCATCTTCTTGGACACTCATCCTCGCATGGGCACCTTTAGCTCAACACTGGAACTCTCCTTCCGGAGCCAACACACTGTAACTCTCTCTTAAAGTTAGCAAAATGTTTCTGCAGGAACCAACGAGCCACGAACAATATCTTTTTCTACACATACAATCCTTTGAGGATCTGCCAACTCAAGGGACCAAAACAATGAGCTTTTTGCTCAATGTGGGCACTCCACTAACCCATAATCTTGGGAGAAAATCTAAAAGTTTAATTGAGTCTTCTATACCCAAAGATGCATATTCATCAAGCTGAATCCAACGTGTATTCTCTGCATGCACAAGGCAAACGTCACTCTTCACCTATGAGCCTAACACACAACTGGTAAGAATCTTTGGCTTATCTACGTTCTCTTAGCCAACTAAACAACAACCTTACATTTTTGCTTATCATCAATAAGATGTCCCATATCATTTTGCCAACATCTTACTTTTGTGCTCGGTCAACCATACTTCAGCTGCAAACTTTTTTGTAACCAAGATAAACCATCATTGTCATCTTCAGTGTTGCACACAATGAAGAACAAGGTCTCCGTGAATCTTTCTGCTCTGATGCCAATTTATCATGGACTTACTCTTTCAATAAGCCAGTGTGGCGCGACAGTCCTTCCTTATTGTCGCATGCCTTTCTATCACTCTATCACGAGCATATAATGCTTCGCAAACCCACGACACGTCAAGCTGCCCAAGCTGGTCAGCTTAATGGCCAAAGGCCACATACCAATATCTTTCCATGTGCTGAATCATTTTCATTGGCCCTACGCACCACCGCGTGCGCAACTGCCTAGCGAAAGTTGATCAAGCGCATTTTCAAATATGCATTCTATATAGACCATGTTGCTTAGTGTATAGCCGTCCCATACCAGCTATCACTTTCGAAAGAGGTACAAACTTTGCCTTAGCCTTGTGTGTCATGAAGTGTATTGCGACTCCATGCGCACGACACAGCAAAACCTTGCCACTGAAGAAACAAAACCTTGCGGCTCCCAGTCCGAAGACCAATTGATGATTGAACGCCATAGTGAAAAGCACCACCCAAACTCATTTGTCGGTACCTAGGCATTCACTCGCCTAGCTTTGAGTCACCATACTCGGTTGGAATCACCTAAGGTGATTCTTAGGGAATTAGCCCTAACTCACACGCACCCCCGTGCATCCAACCGCTACGCATGAGACCACTCTTGCAAGCTGAGAGGTCTTTAACCAAATCCCCAAAGGCAACATCCTCTAATCTGCTGGCACTGCTTAACCAAACAACGCTCCACATTTGTGCTGCCACACAACGACGCACTAACGATGATACTGATGATTATCGCATGTCATGCTACCATTGCACATCACCGATCAAGCAAACACATACCGCGCATTCCTACACTCAATGCATTTTTTACTCAGTAGAGCTTCGCACTGCACATGTCCTATTCTGAAAGATCAGCCCAAGATAGAGATCTTCTGGCCATTAAATATAGGCAATAAAGTGTTTTAACAATAATATTTAACATATAAATAATCTTGTCGTTATAAACATTTCTTTAACGGTGACATCTAGAGATCATTGTTTAGTTCTGTCTTTAACGACGAGATGTGTGTAGGTGCAAGGCTCAGTCCAGCTCATCATTATTGATTAAGCAATAACAACGAGATTCATGGCCGTAGTAGAGTAATAATGATGCGATATTTATGTTGCCGCTATTACCTATCATTTAGCAGAGAAAAAACTCTTGACGTTATTGCATAATCAATAGTGATGAGTTTTTTTCTCACCGTTAAAGAGTTACCACTATTGACCCTCATCCTTGTAATGCCTGTAGACACCCCAATTTTGGTCGAGTCATTTTATGACAAGAATCTTACAAAAAATCTAGTGATTTTGACTCATTTCAAAGTGATGCTAACTTCAATTCCATTTTCAATCTTTAACACATTATCCTTAAAGATTTTGTTCAAAATATAAAAACTAAAGGATCTTAGCTTTCAAATGAGACAAAAACCAAGTAAATCAGACATTAGAATCAAAAGTTATAGCCAAAACAAGTCAATAGCCTCTAACAACATATGAATTATCGTTAGCAAACTTTGAAGTGTTATTACCAAACCTTGAAATGTCTTTAAAAATGGACTTGGATTAGCATGTGTCATCAACATTTTACTAATGACACATTGATAGTTGTTAGCAACTAGCCAAAACTAAGATTTGTCATTAGTATCCCTCTTACGACACATGAATTGTCGTCAAGAGATATTGATTATTGATAGCACTATGTGTCATTAGTAGCATGTATCGTTAGATGTTCATTTGGTCCAAAAACATACACTATATAAAGATAAGCCCCTTAAGTCTTCATCCTTATCTCTTAAACTCGAGAAATAGGATCCAAACCTCATTCTTAGAGTCCTAAATGAACCCTTTGTTTATCTCTTCCTTAATTCCTAGACTAGAAAACCTTCAACCAATCAGAAAGAGACCACCTTGACCTCAACCAATTAGATCTCGTAATCTCATTTATGGACAGATCTAGGTCTCTATACCCCAAATATGTAAGAATAATGTCGTTATCTGCCAAAAAAACTATAAATAGAAGTCTAGTCTCTTCAATTCGAGATATAAAATTGGATACCTAGAAGCACCCTTAATGTGCAAAAATCCCTACTAGTCTTAGCCTCCTAGAACCTAGCACCCTAGCTTTGTTTAAGTAGGTCTAGCCTAAATAAGCCTATCTAACCTAGCCTAGGATCCATATCTCTTCTCACCCAACCTCTCAGAGCCCACACTTAGCCGAAGTGTTGTTTGAGTTCCACCGTGCTCATCATCATCGTAGAAAAAGGCTACTTAAGTTTGAGGTAAGATTCAACTTCTTTTGTATGTTTATTTTATTTAATCTATTATTTAAAGCATGGATTTTCTTAACTTTTATATACTTGTTCGTGTTTTCATATTTTTCCAAGGCATTGGTCTTGGTTCACACCATTAAGCTGGCTTTTTTTAGGATCTGCATATGAGGTACGATCACTCTCAAGCTAAAAGCGCAATATTGAAGATTTTAATCTCTTGGTGTGGCTGATAGTTGCTCGATGAAAGAGGGCACACAACTTGAAGAGAGGACCCAATAACTCTCTCATCTTATATTCGGATTCAATTTTCGAATCCAAGCCTTTTTTTTTCGGATAACCCTATTTTTGATTTTCGAAGTTTGGGGATTCACAGCCGAAGGAAGCCAAGATTTTCTCTGCTGCAATATTGATTCCTTATGATCTTTGAAATCTGTTAGGAGATTGAGGGGTGTTGCAAACCATTCACCATGAAGATATCCACTTGGAATGTTTGGGGCTTTGACTGTCCTGATAAACGCACATCCGTTAGTAGCTGGATCTGCCAATTCAGGTTTGATATGGTAGGCCTACTAGAATCCAAAATGTCATCTATTGATCATGAATTCATTTGTTGATCATGAATTTTGTCACAAGACCTAGAGGGGTTGCGAGTTTCAATTCAAACCTTCGATGGGAAGATCCAGGGACATCTTGGTAATGTGGAAAAACACTTCATCAACCTCCACTCTACATTAGGGATGGCAATGGACCGAGGCGGGCGCGGGGGACAAGGTCTCCACTCCCACTCTGTCTCAAAACCTGAACCTCCATCCTTGTTTCATGTCCTCTATCCTCGGTCCAAACCGGGGTGAGGCGGGGCAGGGCCCCGTTTTCCCTCAGTCTATTGTCATCCCTTAGAAGGATTGGGGATGGGGCAAGGTGGGGATCGGGACAGGGATGGGGCGGGGCGAGGGAAAGTGTAAGTCCATCCCCATTTCAGGCCCTTTACCTCCGGTCCAAACCGGGCGAGGCAGAGTGGGGCCCCATTTTCCCCTGGTTCATTGCCATCTCTATTCTACATATTGGATCATACTTAGTGATTCTGCTCTGAGATTCAGCTTTAAATGACTCCCCCATCATGCTCTCGGTTGTGTATGCCCCCTCCACCTCCATGTGCAAGCAAGATTTCTGAAGAGAACTATTGCTAGTCTTAACTCTCTCAGACCTACCTTGTTGGTATCGGAAGACTTTAAGTGCATTTTGTCCCAAGATGAATGCAACAAACACGAAACTTATATAAGATCTGCAACTGGCTTCAGGGGATTTCTTAGCTCGTAGACCTTCCCCTCATTGGTGAAAGGTAGTCTTGGTCTAATAAGAGAGAAAACCCCTACTTATGCAAGCTTGACCGGATCTTGGTCTCCAATCAATTTCTCAACTCTGCATCAGACATTTCAGGCTTCATGCCACCGAGGACCATTTTCGATCATAGAGCGATTGTGGTCCAATGGGGGCCTGGTTTTGAGTCTAAGAGGCTCTTTAAGTTTGATCAATGGTGGACCCACAAACCCCACCTGGGCACCAAAATTCTAGAATGGTGGTCGGTTCTTGTACTTGGCAAGAGAGCAGAATACAAAAAAAATAAAAAATAAAAATTAAACTCCTAGAGGACATCGATTCAAATCTAGGTCAAAGATTTTAACATATCCAAATTCCACAAAATTGCATCATGGGAAGTTGATATTTTATTGCTTTTTGTCCTTGTTCAAACACGTAACTCCTCTATCACCGAGCAATTAGAGCATTTAGTGGGTCTCACCAAAGAGTGCATATAGTGGAACTAAATCCAATGAAAGCAATGATCCAAGTAGGGGTGGCAAAACCTGACACGACCCCCCAACCCGCCTCTTAGGCGGGTTCGGGTTTGGAAAAAATGAACCCATTTAATAAACGGGTCGACCCGCCTAACCCGTTTATTAAACCGGTCGGGTTCATGTTAGGGGTATGCCAACCCGGCTGACCCGTTTAATAAACGGGTTAGGCAGGTGGGTCAACCTGACCCGTCAACCCGCAAACCTGAGAACCCGTTTACCCGACCCAACCCATTTATTAAATGGGTTGGCAGGTCGTGTCGGGTTACCCATTTATTAAACGGGCCGGGTTCGTGTTTGCCACAGCCGACCCGTCAGGTCGGGTTCGGGTTGAGGTATGCTGACCCGAACCAATGATCCAAGTAGGGGTGGCAAAACCTGACACGACCCGCCAACCCGCCTCTTAGGCGGGTTCGGGTTTGGAAAAAATGAACCCGTTTAATAAACGGGTCGACCCGCCTAACCCGTTTATTAAACGGGTCGGGTTCGTGTTAGGGGTATGCCAACCCGTCTGGTCGACCCGCCAACCACCCCTAGATCCAAGGTGTTGTGACTGCATTGGGGGATAGCAACACCTCATTCTTTCACCAAATGGCCTTCGAACAAACACGTTGTGTATGTGCTGATTTTTCACAAAAAAATTGTTAAAAAAAAAAAAAGAAACAAGATTTTGAAATCAGAATTTGCCAAAGTGTGGGTGCTCGGCCTGCAAGTTGAATGTTTTTCCTCCCCCAAGCATTGAGGGATCAGCTCCAACAGGATCATAGCTCTTCAAATTGGATCTTCACATATTCCGGTTGTGAATCTTCTAGCAGTTTCCTAAAAATATAAAATGCGACCCTGTTCCTCGGCTGAGCCTGGAGCATTAGTTGTCCTGTTCGAGTGTTGTGGATGCCCTGGACGTGAACCAATTCTTAGCCAGCATGGTGGATGCCGGAGCTAAGTCGTTCTTAGTCTTTCTCCTTCTAGATAATGTTTTATGCATGTTTTCTGATTGACTGTGAAACTGGATCCATTGTGTTGTTAACTCTTTCGTCCCTGCTCTTGTGTGTGAGATTTTATTTTCTGGATAAATCTGTGTTAGCAGCAAATCTAAATACTATTTAGTATTTGCTGTTAGGACAGGTGGATGTCTTTCTTAGACTTTGTTGCACATCAATCTATTTGCAGGGAGTTGAACCTATTGAGTTTTCTAATAAAAACCCAATAGCAGTATCTTAGACAGGAACATATGATATGGTTTTCATATTCACTAAGACTGTATGAAAAACTGAATGTGTTAAACTTGTTTATGTTGTGTAAAAATGATCTAATTTATATCTGATTCATGTCAAATCTGAATAGCAAAAGTTGGCCTATTATTTAGAACTGTTTAGGATAGGGATTTTGTTTTGAATTAACGACACTTGCATGCATAACCCAACTAGGCATCACCCCAGTTTGTGCGATGATTTTTTTTTCCAATCTAATTGTCGTTGTGTATGAGATTGATTTCAATCGATATTAAATATGCATTCTTTGTTGCTGAATAAACAGGAAATTGTTTTTCTTGTGGATCTCAAAACAGCCCACATTGTCCAATTGCATTTTGGGGCGCCCACCAATTGTTTGGTGAAATGTCCCATTAAACAATCTAACCAGATTTTGGGCTTGTTTCCTTTCTGGAGTTCATACACAATGTTAAACTCAAAGAACAACAAGTTGGGAGTCCCTTTTGGGACACCAATGTGTGGTTCGGTTATGCACAAACCCCCCTTCTCAGCTGCCCCGGTGACACCCTAATCGGGTGGCAGATCTATCAAGAAAAAATCAGCAATAACATAATTTTAAATTTAAAATTTAAAACTGCTGAAATTACACTGAAATTCCTGCATACGATTTCCTTAAGAAAGATCAAATCCATCGAGGGAAATCCCCACATTAGGCATATTTTGGCTGTGTCCGTACTAGGACGCATTGCTAGGTCATTTTCCAACATTCCTGTCATATAAGCTGCGTCAGTTTGGTATAGAGCAAGGGTGTTGGCAAATTTTTTCATTTGACGCCATTCATAGTTTTAAGATGTCTAGGGAGTTGTGTGTTCGTGGTCCTCACAAGGATCATGAAAAAAATGTCTTATTCGTATACAAGATTCATGAAGAACCCCTATGTGAATTAGATGACGAGCCCATCTCCATTTTTTGCTAATGAGTCTTACGAAGAACCTCTGCAAAATTTTTAGAGATCCCATCTTTGATGAGTTCTAAATTCATTTTTCATCTAAGGATATATTATAAGATCCTTATTATTTTGTTTTTTTTTTCATTTATAAAATTAATTAAATACAAAATATTTATTGATGAATCTTTTTGCGGGTACTATGCCAATTCACCTGGGAAGGCGCAATCTTCGAGGATGAAGCCTTTTGACCCTAGAGAAACTGACCCAACACATCTGGGTGAGCTAAAAAAAAATGTGATGAAGACACGTTCAAGAAAAGAACAACGACAAACCCAAATGCACCAACCTAGCTCACGCATAAATAAAGTCGCAGGTCCAAAACACCTATTTTTGAAAATATCTAGAATTTTAAAAAAATATAATCTACGCCCATACATATGAATGGACATCATGTTTTAACTTAAATATATATTAAGCTGCCACCCCAAGGGTCCCCCACGTGGCTAGCAGGGTGGTTGGGAGGGTGCTGAGATGAAAGCACTGTTGTTGGTGCATGGGTGTTAGTATCACGAGTGGTGTATGTTCACCCCCGATGATTCATGGAATCCCACGTCTGTGTTCAGGGGTCCCAAAAAGCACCAGGTATATAAGCACATGGGGTTCCTATTCCCGTGTATGTTGACATCACTCAACATTGGAGTCTGGTTCGGTTGCAAAGACTTAAGTACCCTTTTTTGCTATTCTTGCCATAAAACGACAGCTTGAGAAAATGACAAAAATGTCCTTCATTCAAAAAGGAAAACAAACGGTTCAAAAAAAAGGCAAACATGTCCTTCACCTAGAAAGTCGAGGATGATGTTGACTCTTCAAAGTCTACACAGCGAAACGAACCTTAGCCGACGATCCGATGGTGATCCGGCGAAACGATTGTGAGCCGACGATCCGATGGTGAGCCGGCAATCCAATGGTCATCCGGCGAAACGAACCTGAGCCATCAAAAATGTCTGTTTGAACTTTCCATCGTCATCTTCTTCTTCTTCCTTCTCCGTAAAACACTGTAAAACCCTCTCTCTCTCTCTAGAGAAGAAATCAAGGGAGGCAAAGAATTCCTCCTAGAGAAGGCCATAACATCAACCCTCTCACTATCTCTCCCTTCTCTTTCTACTTCTGTGCACATACAGCAGACGATCCTACATTGCTCCATCAAACACCAACTGACCTGCACACTGACTATAGCATCGTTCAACTTGATTCGTTGTGGAGCCTGATTCAGAGTTTTTGCCCTTACAGGAGGGGGGGTTGGGGGCTTCTCCCAGCGTGGGTAGCATCGTTCAACTTGATTCGTTGTGGAGCCTGATTTAAAGTTTTTGCCCTTATAGGAAGGGGGTCTGGGGGCTCCCCCTTGGCGCGGGTCCTGCTGCGCGGTCAGCGGGCGGGGGTCAGGGGGGGGCGCTCCTGTCGGGGGGGCTCGGGGGGCAGCGCCCCTCGGATCAAAATTTTTTGGGCCTTGTATAGTTTTTTTATTTTCTTTCCCTCTTTTAACTATCGAAAAAGAGCAATAAAGCGTTTTGTTTAATCGTGAGGCTCATGTTTCCTTCAGTTGTTTCTTGCTCGAGGTTTTTGTAACACCCCTTCCCACGATTTTTCTATTTTTTTTCTGTTTCTTTCCCACAATTTTTTCAATGACTCCCTTACAATGATTTTTAGTGTTGTTTGGTCTTCAACGAGCCCCACAATGATTTATAGTGTTGTTCGGTCTTTCAACAACGATTTGTAGTATTGTCGGGCTTTCTTACAACGATTTATAGTGTTTTCGGGTCTCCAACGAGCCCTACAACGATTTATAGTGTTATCCGGCCTTCCAACAACGATTTGTAGTATTGTCGGGCTTTCCTACAACGATTTGTAGTATTTTCGGGTCTCCAACGAGCCCCACAACGATTTATAGTGTTATCCGGCCTTTCAACAACGATTTGTAGTGTCTTCCGCAAATCACTATAGCGATTTATAGTGTTTTTGGGTCTCCAATGAGCCCCACAGCGATTTATAGTGTTGTCCGGTCTTCCCACACTACAAATCGCTGTTGGAAGACCAGACAACACTATAAATCGTTGTGGGGCTCATTGGAGACCCGACAACACTAAAAATCACTGTAGGGGAGTCATTGAAAAAATTGTGGGAAAGAAACAGAAAAAGAAAAATACAAAAATCATGGGAAGGAGTGTTACGAAAACCTCGAGCAAGAAACAACCGAAGGAAACATGAGCCCTACGATTAAACAAAATGGTTTATTGCTCTTTTTCGATAGTTAAAAGAGGGAAAGAAAATAAAAAAATTATACAAGGCCCCAAAAAAAATTGGTCCGAGGGCGCTGCCCCCTGAGCCCCCCGCCAGGGGCACCCCCCCGACCCCCGCCCGCTGACCGCGCAACGGGACCCACGCCAGAGGAGAGCCCTCGGACCCCCCTCCTGTAAGGGCAAAAACTCTAAATCAGGCTCCACAACAAATCAAGTTGAACGATGCTACCCACGCTGGGAGAAGCCCCCAAACCCCCCTCCTATAACCACAAGTCTTTTAGCAAAAATGCAATAGTGTTGCCCACAAGAGCTTCGCTCACCTGGTAGGTGTTACTTGTAAATACCAAGTTGATGAATGTCGCAAGTTTCAAATTCATGGGTGTCATTCCTTGCTGCAAGATCAAAGCTAAGTGTACTCCCTGATGGGCAGGGAGAACCTCAAGGGGTTTACCAACCGGAAGCCAGCCAATGTGTGGTCGGTGGGAGGGGAGGGGGAGGGTTTTTGCCCTTAGATTATCCAAAAAAACAGAAAAATGCAATGGTGCTCAATGTTAGAAAGGAAAGTTGCTTTATAAGTTGTCTCAATATTAGGGATGGCACTGGACCGTGGAAAATGGGCCCTGCTCCGCCTACACCCATTTGAATTGAGGATAGAGGACATGAAATGGGGATCGAGGCAGAGATGAAGGTTAAAATCAAAACTCATGCGAGGATGAAGGCAGGGATGGACTTACGCTTTAACCCACCCCACCCTACTCCGCCCCTGATCCCCATTAGTAAAATAACTAAAATACCTTCAGGGATGGCAACAGACCGGAGAGAAACGGGCCCCCACCCTGCCTCGCCCCATTTGAACCGAGGATGGTGGACATGAAACATGTATGGAGGTTAAAATCAAAACTGGTGCGGAGATGGAAGGCAGAATTTTGAGACGGGGTGGGGGTGGAGACCTTGTCCCCCGCCTCTGGCCCGGTCCATTGCCATCCCTACTCAATATTGCTACTAAGCATGCTCTCTCATGTGATTAAAATATATATGTATTTCAAACAAATTTCGTTGAGGGCATTATGCATGTGCCTAGATTAATAAGGAGTGAATAGATTTTATTATGGCAATTAGGAGAGAGAGAGAGAGATATAGTAAAGAGTTTTTGAAAAACTTACGAGCTGCCATGTAACACTTTTTTTTTTAGAAAATTTATATTAAAAAATGGGCAAACAAATTTTAATGACAATGTGGGAAAACATGGCAAGGCTGCCAATTTTAAAAAGTAATGATAGTTTAATTTTGGCACCTATTACCCTTACTTCTTCTTTTATAACATTTAGGAAACTAAACCTACCTATCCTTTGACCTGCACCTGCCAAGTGGGGGTTTGGTCCATAGACAAATGTCACTAAAAATTTGGAAGTTAGATGTTTGTGAAAATCTTGATTTTGTCACTAGATTTTAAAACGGAAAATGATCGTACTATACGACAAATTTGATGCATTTTTCAAAATGCCCTACAAAATAGGTCAAATGAAAATTTTCTAAGGTTTCTAATTTTTTTGGATGCTTTTACCCCTCATAACTACGATTTTTTTATTTTCGTAGGTCATGACGCTAAAAGTTGATAGACTTGCAAAACTTGTCAACAAAATCCCAACTAATATTGCGATATTCTAAAAATTATTGTGAAAATACTTTACCTTGTGAAATTTCTAAGGAATATTGCATCTAAGTATTGTGAAATTACTAAAAACTTGTGAAAGTCCTATATTGCAAAATTTTCAAGGAGTAGCACAATGGTATTGCGAAATTCTTTTTTCTTACAAAATTTCTATCTATATAAATGATGTTTTAATTTTCAATTATTTGCATGCAAATTGCCCTATTTTTTGCAGCCCTAGAGTTCTTTTGGTCCATAATTAGTGGTCCCCAATTCTTCCAGCAACATTTTGATGATATTCAGGCAATATTTGGCTCTGCAAAAATTCTTTATCTGCAGCGATTCACCGATGGTAGAAAACCCTGAAAGCATGGGCAAGACTTCATCGATAGTGAGTTTTTCCTGTAAAAGTATGGGCAACACTTCATTGATCGTGAGCTTTTCGATAAAAACATAAGTGGCGAGAAGATCGGCATCACTTCATCGATGGTGAGTTTTTTTGAAAAAAGTATCGACGGTGAAAAGATCGATTGCACATCATCGATAATGAGTTTTTTGGTAAAACATCAACGATGAGATCTTATGGTATGGGTGAGTTAGAAAACAAAAAGTACATGAGTTGTTCGTGAGAGCTACATTCTCATCATAAAGAATATGAAATATGATGACGCAAAAGGCATCTGCTCTAACAAATTGTGATAGCCGAAAAGATGTATTAGATGATAATGATGTAGAGTCGACATATCTCACAATCATCGTTCATTCGATTGTATGGTATGGGTGAGATATAAAAAATCAGAAGAACAATAGAAAGTGTATAATCAACGATGGTATACTGTGTTTTCTCTCTATCAAAGATGAATGAAATTTATCATTCTTGAGGCTTAAAAGATAAAAGTACCTCTGTACATACTTTATTTTATTTCCAACAAAGAGACAATGAGAAATAACATTCTTGTGAAAGAATAAAATTAATGCAATGTATGAGCGACTTTATTTTGTAAAAGAATGGAATAAATGCAATGTATGAGCGACTTCATTTTATAAAAAAATAAAATGAATGCAAAGTATGAGCGACTTTATTTTGTTAAAGAATGACATTTGTTTCTCAACCCCTTTTTTGTATCTAGATGCCCTCATTTTGCAAACTCGAAATTTTGACTCCCTTCTAACAATTTTTTCAGTGAATTTTTTGTGCATGCTAGAGGCGAATAATAAATTTTGCAAGAAAAAGGAATTTCTCAACCCTCATGCAAAATTCATGAAAAATTTAGCAACCCTTGTGCAAAATTCAGAATTTTGCATCGGGGTTATGAAATTCTTAACGATTTTCATATCTATAGTACAAAAATCATGACACTACTTTTGATGTTCGTCGAGAGTTTCACATTATTGGTAGTGGAGTTCCTGAAAAGTTTATGGAATTCCTGAAATGTTTGCAAAATTCATGAAGTTTCGTATGCGGTGATGCAAAATTTCTTTTCAATGTGCAAAATTATTGCCGCATTAAATGTGACTTTAAATTTCTTGTGACTATTTTTGGCGAAACACAAATCGACAATACTTCATCTTGTCATTGATTTTTGACCCCAAAAATGAAAAAATCCAAAAAATAACAAAAATTCTAGACAAAAAATATCTTTTCAATGATATTTTATTCACTAAAAAATGTCGAACAGGCACTAAAATACAACCTCGAGAACATTCCTAAAACAAGAAATGAGCAGATGCAGTTGCACCTATACTAGTGATTATACGTTATTTGGTGGCCACTTGTGCCCAGAATTTGGGAAAACACAAAAAATAAAGTAAGATCAAGACGTTAACTTTCGAACACCGCTAAGATCATATTGATCCGATGAATGGTTGGAAAGAAATGCTTCTAGAATATAGACTATTCAGTTATAACGGCTTGTAGAACTGTTTTATTTTTCAGTTTTGGATCTCAAAAATAAGAACCCTAAAGGGGTTTCAGGTTTTGACCCAAAACATAAAAGTCCAACATAAAAGTTCAAGTTTTGTGTCTCAGCTTTCAACAACTATAATTAAAAATGTGTATTTTCAATGTCGGATGATTGAGATATAGATTTGAGAACACAGTCTGTTCTACAAATTTTTGAGAAAAATCACACGGGTTGCGAAATTAGTGAGATTCGCACATGAAAAGGGTAAAAAGGTCTTAAAAAATTGAGAACTTGCAAAATTGTTCATTTGGTGAATTTGGTAAATTATGAAGCATTTTTTGAAATGCATTATTTTTGTCGTACAGGATGATGATTTTTCGATTTCAAAATCTCACATATTTTAAACATATGGCAATACTATCATAATGATCTTTATTGGCAAGGCTCAAGTCCTTTTATTTTTGCCTTTATTGAAAAAAAATGTAAAAAACATGCAATTTTTTGTCTGTATAAGAATACACCTTTCCTTTATCTAATCTATGGGGTGGTGCTTGTTGGAGGTTGGGTCTTCTTATTGTTTGAGTTCATTTCTCTGTGAATCGGGTCTTCTTATAGCGTTTTTTTCCACCATGATCGGGATACTGTTTTTTTCCATAAAAATATTCATAAAATATAGCGTATATAAATATAGGAAAAACATAAAAACTAAAAATATGAAAACATAAAAAATATTATAAAGAATTTAACATCACCATGATATCATGATATAAATAGGAAAGGTTCGGTATTCCTTGTAATCTCATCAAATTTTTTTTTAGCCTTTGAATTTCTAGATGTAAAATCATGGAAATTCTACAATATCTCAAATACTTTCTAGTAAGCCAAAAATCAAGCCAGTATTGCCACACAACCCGATAGCCCACACTGCCCCTTCTATAAAGAAATCTTTTGGATGCAAAACGATTAAACAAAACACTCAAACGTCAAGCGCGTGTCCTTTTTTCATTTTTATGAACTCCTTACCAATGGGGCTCCGCTTGTCTGGCAGGAGTAGTTAGTGCACGTCACCTGGTGTTGGGACGTTACAAGTTCGAACCCCACAGGTAGCCACTCGGGTCACCCAAGTGGGTTGCCAAATGGAAGAATAATGGTGGAAGCAGGCGCTTAGATTGGCTTGTTTCTCAAACGCAATTTTGGTTTCACTGCAATCTTTTTTACCTGACGAATATATTTCACATTTAAAATATCCCAATTTTATCGTGACATGTTAAGACAACGCTATACTACTGGCAAAACATGATATGTTTTAATATTTCCTACTTTAAAATGCAATGTTAACCTGAAATTTACTCGTTAAAAAAACATAGCTTTATTTGTTGCGTTGTTTTGTATTTCGTTATCGCATCGTAGCGTCAAGGCTCAACACTGCAAACTCCCTTCTTGTGGGTGCTTTAAAAAGGCCGGGGATTTCCTTTCCCCAATCCATTCCCAGAAACTTCGTTTTCTGTAATCGAGGGAAGAAGACAATCGGATTTGGCCGAGCTTCAGAGAAGAAGCCATCCCTCTTTCTTTTGAATTCCCGCTCCTCATTCAGGTAAGTATGGTTGTTTCGATTCATCGACACACTTTCAATCGAAAAAAAGGGAAAAAAATCGATGATATTCATCATCTCTGATCGGAAGATACTAGCTTTCTTGATTTTCTTGGTGCGAAATCGTCTTGTGATCGTCCTTTTCCCGTTTGGATTCTGCTCTGCTTTTGTTCCGGTTTTCGTCTGATTTGTGTTTTGGGATTTCTGCTCACTGCAGATCGAATTCTCTTGTAGGTGATTGTGCTTTTCGATTGGTTTGTTTCTTTTGTCCATTGGAAATAGAAAAGGAGAAACAAGAAAAAGAAAAAATGCCTCTTCTGGAATCTTTCCGACAGAAAGAAGTGTCGAATTTGAGCCATGGGTTGTCTTCCACCCTCTCGCCGCTCGCCCTGCCCTTCACGGTGAAACGCAATTCGGCGAACCCGAGCCCGAGCTCGTCTCCGTTGATGGAACCTCCATTATCCAATTACCCGTCGTCCCTGTCCGAACCTTGTTTCGATAATTGGCTTCATCTACACCCTCCTGCACTTGTGCCCGATCGGTGGGATTCCTCTGATGTGGGTGCTGGTGTTGGTGGCTCAAATTATCCGGCTGCAGCCGTCGGCGGAGTTTCGGATAGCTTTAGTTATCCATCGGGTTCATACGGGTTCGCCGGCCTTTCGGTGAATTCGGAGAGTCATTTCTCCGATTGTCAGGAATTGGAGATCGGAGAGAGGAGGCCGGATGCAAGCGAACCCTTCTATGCACAGTTTGTGCCAAAAGGATCCTCTCCATCAGAGTACTTGCATAGTCCATCTGGGTACGGTTCTCATGGTGTTGGTGTTGGTATCATGCCGGATGGTTCATCTCAGAGTGGTAGCTTCTATCAGAGCATGGGCAACTATGAGTCTCCAAACAAGTGGGAGTCCTACCAGGCTAACGAATTGGGCAAGGAAAAGCAAGTGAATAATGTTGGGCAAGGTGGTGACCATTTCTTTCCTAAGACCAAGTTGATACCTTCGAATTTCAGAAGTTCCCCTCGACAAGAACTTTCTCTGCACCCACCTGGTATTTTGCATTTCATTTCTTCCTTATTCAAAAGATTTAAAAAAAAAGATGTTCTGTCATGAAACCTATCATGTTGGTTTGGACGCTTTGAAGTTAGATGTGCCACTTATTTTTGTTTGTGTGCTTTGGTGAATCTTCTGAACTTATTTCCATGATTTGGTTGTTGCTGATTGGGAAAGAAGAAAATTTCTAAAGTTTGAAACTTGTATCTCAGGTGCGATGGTTATTGAAACTTTGATGGCTGAGAAAACCATACTCAGCTTCTAGGAAACTTTTTTTTGATGACGAGGAGCCCTCACCTAGAACCGACTTAATGGACCCTCCCCCCAGCGAGGCAAACCCCGGGCCCTGCCTTACATGGCCCACCTTCGAAAGCTACGGACACACCCGTGCACCAGCAGGGTTTGATCCGGTGCCTTCATCTCAACGCCTTCATAACATTAGTTTCTATAATTTCTGTTGATCAATCTTGCTTAACTAGTGTCACAAGTTCGTAGCTAAGTTATCATTTGATTACAATTGATTTTGATCTTGGAGGGATGGATGTTTCATACTCTAATGAAATAAGGAATGGACCCACATACCTCACAAGAGGCATAAACACAATCCACATTAGGGCACAAACACAAAATCCAATAAGGGCTAAGAATAGGACATTCAAACAATTAAAAATAAATGATTTATTAATAATAAATGAACACAAAAATGCATAGTAAACAAGGAACAAGAAGTCCCCTATTTATACACAATACAAGGAGTAGAGAGCTGTTGGGGAGCTCCCAACGGTTGGGAGGCTCCAACGACTATAATGGTCAAAAGACCATTTTACCCTTAACAAAAATAAAAAATATATTTTTCCTATAATAGATTCTAAAGTAAAACACATATATATATTTTTATACATACATTAAATATACGTATTTACATACATATACACGTGTATATATATATATGACTATATATACAACCAATACATATTTTAACACCCCCTCAAACTCACGGTGTCACATACGAGAGTTTGCCAAGGAGAAAGTGACAATGAGGGAGAGGGATAGTGAAGAAGTCCGCCAATTGATACTCAGGTGTCACATACGACAATATAATGGTCTTCTTCAAAAAATTTTCTCGAACATAGTGGTAGTCCATTTATATGTGCTTGGTTCTTTCATGAAAAGTATGATTGTCTGCAATATAGACTTCACTTTTATTATCACAACATAGTTTTGAGGGTCTTGTTATGTAAATTTTCAAGTCTTACTGACAGTTGCCTCAACCACACCAGTTCAAAAGTAGTAGTTGCCACACTTTAGTATTCTGCTTCTCTAGTGGATAAGGACACATTTTGTTGTTTTTTTGCGTTTCCATGATATTAAGGAGTCACTTACAAAGATATAAAAACCTGTGGTTGAGCGATAGTCATTTACATCTGTTAAATTATGTAATCAAACTTGTAATTTCGTATATATATTTTATATATATAAGGTAATACATATACATATATATAATATATGTATATGTATTTACCAATTATATATATAAAATATATATAGTCATAGTAAGGGTAGTTTAGGAATTTTACACATATTCTTTTTTCAAGAATATGTTTTTTTTGTATTTTCTTTTTTCTTTTTCTTTTTGTATTTTTGTTTTTTTGCATTTAATGCATTGTACATGCATTGGGAGGGGCCCAACCCACTAGTCGTTGACCGTTGGAGGGGCTCCAACGACTATGTGGAGCCCCTCCCAAGGCCTCCTCCAAGCCCTATTTATATGGGTAGCTCCTCTTGTATTTTCTCAAGGGGATTTGGGATTATAGCCCAACCTCTTTAGTGTTTATGAAACTTATGGGTGCAAGTGCACATTTGTGATTCGGTGTGTTGTGTTTGTTGTGCACAAGTGTTCTTGGGTGTGTATGTTCACACATTTATTCTTAAGGTTGTTGTGTTATCGACTAAAGTATCTTGTTGAAGATACTTTTACATGGTATCAGAGCCTCGTTGAAGAAGAAGAATTGCGACTCGCCTTCTTTTGCATTCCTCGGGAAGCATGCCTTCAAGTTTTTTGAAATCAAAGAGGATCATCTTCTTCGAGCAATATTTTAGGAGCTCCTTTTGTCAAGAAAGACGCAAAAAGTAATTAAGGTACATACTATCTCTTGCTTTCTTTCCTCTCTAATGGGCGAAAAAGACTCACATTTCTCTCTTGGGTTTAAGCTTAATGACTCAAACTATCATGTTTGGGCCGGTAATATGAAAGCCCATATTAAAGGAAAGGGGCTTTGGGGTTACGTTTATGGATCCATACCGGAACCGGAACCGGAACCCAAAATTACCATTGTTGAAGGAGGTGATATTAAGATTCTTGAAGGGGATGAAAGACAAAAGGCCCTTGAAGAGTATTCTAAGAAACATGATGATTGGGAAATGAAGAACTTCAAGATATTATCTTGGATTTTCTCATCCATTGAGACCAAGATAAATGCCAACATCATCAAATTTAAAAGGGCTTCCGAAGCTTGGGTATATCTTGAGAAAATGTATACCTCAAGAGATCTATCCCACAAGTACTTTCTTCAAAAGAGGGCTTTGACTCTCCAACAAAATGACATGACCATTCGGGAGTACTTTGCCGAATTATCCTCTATTTGGGACGAGCTCGCAATTCTTGAACCTAAATGGAGTGGTGAGGCTATCGAATTAAGGCACAAACAACTTGAAGAATACCGGTTCTTCAATTTTTTAAATGGCCTTAGACCCGAATTTGAACAAGTTCGGTCCTCTCTTCTCTCCGCCTTCACATTCCCCTCACTCGAAGATGTTATCACCAAGCTAAGTGGTGAAGAAACCCGTATGGGGATTGGCAAAAATAACCCTAGCATTCTTGTTACTTCTTCTACTCAAGAAGATGGTGAAATGGCTAATGCCGTGTCAAGACCGGGAAATAACATGAGGACCTATAGACCTCCTCACTTCAAGAATCAAGGTCAAGGAGGAAATGATCGGTATGGCAAAAGAGACTATAGCAAAGTAACTTGCTATCATTGTAAAGAACCCGGACATATCAAACCCTTGTGTCCTAAATGGAAGAAATTGATTGCAACGGCTATGACATCTCAAGTTGAAGAACGACCCCCTTTATCAAGTGAGTCTCTTTCTCTTCAACAAATCGTGGAAGCCCTACAACCTCTTCTCAAGGGAGGTACTTCCGGAGCCGCTATGTCATCCTCTTCCCCCGGTAAGACATCTTGGCTTTTAGATTCCGGGGCATCCTTTCACATGACCCCTAGTTATTGCACTCTTTCAAATTTTTCTAAAAGTGCTTTTCCATCCTTTGTATCAACCGCGGACGGTACATCTCTTGAGATTAAAGGAATAGGTAATTTTGAAAAACAAGACTTCTTTGTTCCAAAAATTCGTTTTATCCCAAACCTTAACCTAAATCTTCTTTCCGTTTCCCAACTCTCGGACCATGGTTGCGATATAAAATTTTCTTCTAATAAATGTTGGATACAGGATCGCCAGTCCGGGAGATTGATTGGGGAAGGCTCTAGAAGAGGAGACCTCTACTACGTAGATTTTCTTCAAGTTCCCAAGAGTCAATTTTGCAACGTCGTCCAAAACAAAGACATTCATGTATGGCATAAGAGATTGGGTCATCCCAATATTGTTAAAATCTCGTACTTGCCTTTTGTTAAACATCTTTGTAAAAGTGACTTTTTGTGTAATGAATACATTCTTGGGAAAATGAAATGTTTGCCCTTTCCTCAAAGATCCATGTTTACGACAAAACCATTTGAAATTGTCCATTCCGATGCATGGGGACCGGCTCCGGTAATGTCTAAAGGAGGTTTTTCATATTATGTAATAATCTTTGTGGATGACTATACTAGGTTTTGTTGGATCTATTTCCTTAAACATAAACATGAAGTTTTTTCAACCTTTAAAAATTTTTACATGATGATTTCAAATCAATTCAATGGATCTTTAAAAATTTTTAGGTCTGACTCTGGAGGAGAATACCTCTCAAATGAATTTAAGGGTTATCTTGAAAATTTTGGAATTCTTCACCAAAAATCATGTCCAAAAACCCCTCAACAAAATGGGTTAGCCGAACGAAAACACAGGCACATCATTGAAACAACTAGGACTTTGCTCATTTCTCAAAACATTTCAAAAAATCTTTGGGCTGAGGCAGCTCTTACCTCTGTCTATCTCATAAACCGACTTCCATCGAAAAATTTAAACAAAATTTCTCCCTTTGAAAAACTGTATGATAAGGAACCTGATTATAGCAGGTTAAGGGTCTTTGGGTGTAAGTGTTTTGTTCTTACTGATAAGAATGACAAACTTTCTCCAAAGGCCATTCCTTGTGCCTTTCTTGGCTATTCTGAAACCCAAAAGGGGTTTCGTTGTTATGATATCAAAAGTGATAAGTTGTATGTTTCCAGGAACGTGAGTTTTTTGGAAAATGTTAGTGGATTTGAAAGTTGTGACCCCCATAATGAAAATATGGATTACTCTTTTTTATTTGATTTACTGAATAAGGACGATGATACTAGTGATAATGAGTCAGATCAAGGTAACCCAAATGAACTGGAAACCGAGGAAAACATCTCCTTGTCTCCTTCGTCACATCAACCTATTGAATTACCTAGAGACCCTATCACCTACTCTCATAGAGATCAAAACAACTTTAGGAGTGCTCTTGACAGATATAATGATGCCAGTTCCAGTGCCTCTCAGAATGAAGTGATCCCTCGTAGAACTGAGAGAAGTAGAAGGCCTCCTTCTAGGTTCATTTCCTATGACTCTTTCTCACCAAGATATAGAGCCTGCCTTAGTGCCATCCACTCTTATATAGAACCTAGAAATTTTGAAGAAGCACGTAAATGCCCTGAATGGATTAATGCCATGGACAATGAACTTGAGGCTCTGAGAAGAGCCAAAACCTGGGAATTCCAAAATCTTCCTAAAGGCAAGAAAACAATAGGGTGCAGATGGGTTTTCAAAGTAAAAACTAAAAGTGATGGATCCCTTGAAAGGTATAAAGCTCGCTTGGTTGCAAAAGGATATAGTCAAGAATATGGTATTGACTATGAAGAAACTTTTGCTCCTGTAGCTCGTATGGTCACTATTCGATGTCTTATAACCGTTGCCTCTATCAACAAATGGAACATCTATCAAATGGATGTGAAAAATGCCTTTTTAAATGGCGATTTAAGCGAAGAAGTCTACATGGATGCTCCTCCTGGAATGGAGACTCCTAAGGGAAAGGTGCTTCGTCTTCAGAAAGCACTCTATGGCCTAAAACAAGCTCCCAAGGCTTGGTATGATAGATTTAACTCTGTTATGATTGAGAATGGTTTTTCCTCTTGTTTTACTGACACTGCTCTATTTGTTAGAAAATCCAATGCAGGGATTGTTATTTTACTTCTGTATGTTGATGACATGCTCATCACTGGGAGTGATTCTAACGGGGTTAAAAGTATAAAATCTATCTTAAAAGATAAATTTGAAATGTCTGACTTGGGTTTTTTAACTTATTTTTTGGGAATTGAAGTGGCATACTCTCTTCGAGGATATTTCTTATCTCAAACTAAGCTTGCTTCTGAGATCATTGACAGGTCAGGTATTACAGATGAGAAGCTGTGTGAAACTCCTGCGGTAGTAGGAGCAAAGATGAAAATTGATGATGGAGTTCCCCTATTGGATCCTACACCTTACAGACAGCTTGTAGGGTCCCTGATGTATCTGAGTATTACCAGACCAGATATATCCCATGCAGTGCATACTGCAAGTCAATTTCAGCATGCGCCTACATCCGTTCACATGAGTGCCATCTTACGGGTCGTAAGATACATAAAGGGTACTCTAAATAAGGGAGTTTTTCTGTCCTCTTCCTCTGATTTAAAATTGATTGCTTATACTGACTCAGATTGGGGAGGTGACCCAAATAACCGTCACTCCACCACTGGTTTTTGTGTGTTCTTAGGAGACTCACTAATTTCGTGGAGATGCAAGAAGCAACAAAAGGTGTCGCTCTCCTCAACTGAAGCTGAATATCGTGCCATGGCCACTACTACCATGGAGATTGTTTGGATTCACCAACTGCTAGAAGACATGGGGATCAAAATTGAAGGACCCACCAAGCTATGCTGCGACAACAAAAGTGCAATCTACATTGCAAAGAACCACACCTTTCATGAGCGGACAAAACACATCGAAATGGACTGTCACTATGTTCGTGAAGCATATCTCCGAGGAGTTATCGACCTTCTTTATGTCACGTCCGAATATCAGTTGGCCGATTTCTTTACTAAAGCCCTGTGCGCTCCGCGGTTCAACTTCCTTCTTGGCAAACTATCGGTCATCTTGCCCTAAGTTTGAGGGGGGGTGTTAAATTATGTAATCAAACTTGTAATTTCGTATATATATTTTATATATATAAGGTAATACATATACATATATATAATATATGTATATGTATTTACCAATTATATATATAAAATATATATAGTCATAGTAAGGGTAGTTTAGGAATTTTACACATATTCTTTTTTCAAGAATATGTTTTTTTTGTATTTTCTTTTTTCTTTTTCTTTTTGTATTTTTGTTTTTTTGCATTTAATGCATTGTACATGCATTGGGAGGGGCCCAACCCACTAGTCGTTGGACCCCTCCAACGGTCACAAATGTGACCGTTGGAGGGGCTCCAACGACTATGTGGAGCCCCTCCCAAGGCCTCCTCCAAGCCCTATTTATATGGGCAGCTCCTCTTGTATTTTCTCAAGGGGATTTGGGATTATAGCCCAACCTCTTTAGTGTTTATGAAACTTATGGGTGCAAGTGCACATTTGTGATTCGGTGTGTTGTGTTTGTTGTGCACAAGTGTTCTTGGGTGTGTATGTTCACACATTTATTCTTAAGGTTGTTGTGTTATCGACTAAAGTATCTTGTTGAAGATACTTTTACAACATCCTCTCTCCAATCAGAATCTGAATAAGCAATTACTTCCAATAGAGAGGAAGATGATAAAATTAATCCATGATTAATAGTATTCTTAATATATCTAATAATCCTCATTACAATACTCATATGTACTGTAGTGGAAGAATGCTGAAATTGACTAACAATGTATGGCGTGTGCAATATCAAGTCTAATAATAAAAAGATAGGTTAATGCTCCAATCATCTAATTGTATGGAGTTAGATCCTTCGAAGGTTCTCCATCATCTTTTTTCATTTTGCATTTATGCCCTCTGCTATATCAACTCTCTTTTCATTAGAAATTCCTGATGGAGCAATTATCTTTGTTGCATATTTAGTATATGACAATATATAACCACCAGGTGAATATGCTACTTCTATATAAAAAAAATAAAGTTAAAAAAATACTCAAACCTCACATAAGAGGTATAAAACACACTAAAAATGTGCACTCACATAAGCTGCCACTATGAGCCAACAAAAACATACTTAAAAAATTATATATATTATTGAGAGAGGAATGCACAAAGAATGCATTAGGAAAAAATATAACATTTAATAAGGCAAAATGTCCCTATTTATATACAAACAAGACGGCCAAGAGGACCCATATAACTATTGGGAAAGGCCCCAACAACTAGAAATATAGTTGTTGGAGATTCTCAACAACTATATGGACTAAAAGACAACTAAATATAGATGTTGGAGATTCTCAACAACCATATTTGACTAAAAGACAAAAAAGATCAGTTTTGCCCCTAAAGTATAAAATTGCCATCCTGCCTCTAAAGTATAAAATTGCCATCCTGCCCCTAATGTGGATTTCCTATTACAACATAGAAAAAATATTATATATATGTGAATATCTATGTAAAATGGATTCTTCTAACAGGACACCACACCCACGTCGCACCCGCATCCATGCGAGTACTCCACTTGGACACGGCTTCCTTTGTGTCAGGTGAAGTCAACCACATTGAAGTCCATTTATGTCAAAAAGTAGATTCAATTAACCTTAACCAAGTCGAGTTTTATCTATAATATATGTATAAATATATAAATGCAAACACAGACACGTAGTGTTAATTTAAAATTGTTAGAAATTATATCTATATCTATATATATATATATATATATATATATAGAGAGAGAGAGAGAGAGAGAGAGAGAGAGAGAGAGAGAGAGAGAGGAGTGAAAACTTACCCACTAAAAGATATGCCAAACCAGAGTTACTAGTCAAGGAAGCGGGAGCGGGAAGCGATTTGGAAAGCGGAAGCGGGAAGCGAGGCACTTCTAAAATTTTACGAAGCGGGAAGCGGGAGACGACTTAGAAGAGATCTAGGAATAGTCTCAAAAGTGACCTAGGAAGCGAATCAGAAGCGACCTAGGAAGCGAATCGGAAGCGACCTAGGATTCGAGTGAGAAGCGAATAAGAATCGAAAGCGAAGCAAAAATGTAATTATATATTTTTAATTTATCAAAAAATTAGATTTATGTTATTATTGACAAAATAAAACATGAGTATCTAAAAACTGAATCATATATGCAAAGTGCAACCATTTAACAAATACGTTTATTGCAAGCATTTAATAAATAATAAATGAAGTAAAATTCAGAATTCATAATTTCATATTCATGTTGCAACCATTTAAAAAATGCATCATGTTGCAACCAACAACAACAACAACAACAACTACGCCTTCATCCCAAAACAATTGGGGTCGACGATATGAACCAACAAAGAAAATCATTGTGGGTCCTCCACATGAATCCTTCTCCTCCATTCATTTCTATCCAATGCCATGTCCTCGGTGAGGTTCAAAGCATTCATATCCTTTCTTATCACCTCCATCCATGTCTTCCTAGGCCTACCCCGACCTCTTTTAACTAATATATCTTCCCATTTCTCCATCCTTCTAACTGGAGCATCATTAGGCCTTCGTCGAATATGTCCAAACCACCGTAAACGATTCTCTCTTATCTTATTTTCAATGGGTGCAACGCCTACCTTCTTACGTATCTACTCGTTCCGAATCTTATCTTTTATTGTATTTCCACACATCCATCTCAGCATACGCATCTCAGCTACACTCATTTTTTGAATATGATGTCTCTTGGCAGCCCAACATTCCGTACTATATAGTAAAGCGGGCCTAATAGTCGTCCTATAAAACTTTCCCTTCAACCGCAATGGCATTCTACGATCGCACAACACTCCAGTTGCACTCTTCCATTTCATCCACCCAACCTTTATCCTATGATTTACATCTCCATCAATTTCTCCATACTTTTGAATGATAGATCCCAAATATTTGAAAGAATCATCCACCAGTATTTCGTGCTCACCAAGCTTCACTACACTCCCATCATGTTGCAACCATTTAATAAATAATACATCAAAAAGATCCATAATTCATAATTTCATATTCCGGTTGCAACTATTTAACAAATGCATCGTGTTGCAACTTTCAAGCATTTAATAAATAATACATCAAGAAAAAATCATAATTCACATTTCTATTGCAACCATTTAACAAATGCATCATGTTGCAACTTTATCAAGAAAAAATTATAATTCACGTTTCTGTTGCAACCATTTAACAAATGCAGGCACGCATTTAATAAATAATGAATTAAGAAAACTAATAAATTTGATTAAGAAGTGTATATTTTTCAACAAAATAATCAAATAACTTGTTATTTGATGTTGTGAATCTTGTGATCTCTGCAACATAGAAAATGAAAAATCAATAAACTCAATAATTACATGGAGATATGGTTAAATTTTTAAGTGCACAAAACAAATTACATATTTAAGTACTAAAAAAGTAAAAACATAATTTAATTTCATGCATTTCAAAGTTGAATTAAATTATGAACTATAAAGTTCTAAACTTTAAACTTTAAAATTAACATAATCTACTACTTCACTTCATCATGCAAGCTTCAAAACAAAAATACATATTATCGAAATCAAACCAACAAAATATTACAAGACCATGACAAAAAAAAGTCATTGACAAGGGGCCAAAGCCAAAAGAATAATTAAGAATTCAATAGTTCATTTCATTGTCAACAATCAATAATCTGTCATCTTTCTCTTTCCCTTCCTGTTAATAATAGATCGAGCAGAACTTCCTGCATCATCACATCCTCCTTGCCCTCCACGACCATGCCTTCTGTTCCTTCCTTCATTTCCTATAATAAATATGTTAAAAAATTAAAATGTTCAGAAACCTTAATCTAAAATATAAAAAATACATATATAGAGTAAAGTAAAAATAAAAAACATAAGATGCATAACGCATACTTTGCATAGGTCTCTTGCTAAAGAAATGATCAATTCGGCCTTGGGAAACTGATAGCCGATCTTGTATATCTGTACTAGTTCTACTAGCTCTGTTAGATTGATTTGTAACCTTTTCAACCTCATTTGTACGTATGATTATCGGAGGCAATGAAGCTCTTAGCTGTGCATCTTTGGTTTTGGATTTGAAAATAGTGCTTGATTGTTGTGCACTGTCATCCAAATCTCTTCAACGCATGTCCTCTAATCTCAACGTATTTTCTTCAACAATAAGAAGTTCCAGATTGATATCCCATTTTCGACTAGGTCCTTTATAGCGATTGTTGTACCTTTTTATAACAAGAATACAAAATATGAATGCTAACAAATAATCAATGATAGATAAATATTTTACAATATATCAAAACAAAAGTATAAAACACTTTAATTATACCTGTAAATCAATCGAAGATTCGAATGAATATACATCAAGGTATCAACACGATCCTCATTGAGCCTATTTTTTTTAACATTATGAATGTAGCTATAGGTACTCCATACTCTTTCTGCAAAAGATATGCTAATAGGTTGCGATAAAATCTTAATAGCTAATGCTCTCAATTCGGGTGTATCACCACCATAAAAATGCCACCGATTAAGTACCATCATTGTAGGATTCGATGCATCTATTTTTGCTACATTCCGACTAAATCTTTCACTTCTTGATGCAAAAGCCACAAGTTGTGACCTATAAAGTGTAGAGTTCTTCATTTCTAGCAGATATGACTTAAAACACAAGCATTGCACCATCTAAGATATCATTGTCTTTGTCTGCAGAAAAAAAATTGTTTAACTATAACAAGAAAATGCAAATAAAAAAAATGTGATCATCTTGTAGATGTGTTTTGTAATCATTAATGCTAAACGAACAAAATCCCAATAACCTTCATTTTCATAGTCTCATCAGTGCATGATTGCTTCCACTCACTCAATCTATCTGATATGACTGTAAGCCTCAAACTCTCCCTCACATCAAGCAATCGCTTCAGAGTAGTATAATGTGAAGCAAACATTGTTTTTTCAATCTTTATTAGCTCATTTTTTTTATTTCTAAAGATTGCTAATGCTTTCGAATGATTGGTGATATATTTCATAATTTTTTTACTTTGCAAATATGTTTCTCCCAACCAATGAAACTCATGTGCCAACTATTTGAAGATCAAATTAAGGGTGTGCACAACACAAGGTGACCATAAAATATACTTATATGTTTGTTTCAATTCTTCGCCAACTAATTTGCAATTTGCTGCATTGTCTGTAATCACTTGCACTATATTAGAAGGCCCCACAATTTTAAATCTAGTCTTTAAAAACTCGGCAATATTTGTAGCCGACTGTTGTACATTAGAAAAGTCACTCGCATATAAGTGTTAAAATATAAAGTCCATATATATATATATGTAGATATATATATTTTTGTAATACTTGATAAGGGTAAATATATCATTTCTAGTTTATACGCATATTCACTTTAAGAATATGATTGTAATTTATTTTCTTTTTCTTTCTTTATTTTTTCTTTTTTCTTCTTTTTAACCATTGGGGGGTCCACACAATAGACGTTGGGCCCCTCCAACGTCTATACGTGGAGTCCCTCCGAGGTCTCCATATGTATTATAAATAGGGGTCTCTCTCCTTTGTATGTTTCAAGCTTTGAGTCAAAGCTCACACACTTCAATAAAGATTTATATTTTTTATGCCTTTGTACATTTGGGTTCTCTTGAATGTGTTGTGCCTTTGTGCACATTTATTCCAAGTGTTCTTATTGTGCCTTTGAGCACGTGTCTCTCACTAAGAACTTAGTGTTCTTATTTCTTATGTACGTTGTCTCTTTGAAGACATTTTCACATGGTATCAGAGCTTGGTCTTTAGAAGAAGAGCTTCAATATTGCGTCGTCTTGGTGGTCTCCTCGAAGAACGTGCCCATTCCTCTTTATCATTCTTTTGGCACAAGAAGCTCTTGTAAATCATTTCAAGTAAAGCGCAATACATCAAGTAAGCTCAAAGAAGACCCGTTGTGGTAAGATTTCAACTCTTGAAGACTCTTTCCTTCTCATTAAAGGCACTTCCATGGGGGAAAATAATTCTCACTTTTCCTTGGGATTTAAGCTCAATGGGTCCAACTATCATGTTTGGGCTGACAATATGGAAACCCATATTAAGGGAAAAGGTCTTTGGGGCTATGTCAAAGGCACCATTCCCACAACCGAACAAAAAATCATCATTATTGAAAAAAGGTGAAATTAAGGTTTTTGATGGAGAAGAAAGAGAAAAGGCTTTTGAAGAATATAATAAGAAGCATGAAGAGTGGGAAATGAAGAATTATAAAATCCTTTCATGGATTTTTTTCATGGTGGAAACAAGAATAAATGCCAATATTTTGAAATTTAAAAAGGCATTTCAAGTTTGGGATTATCTCGAGAGGATGTATACTTCAAGAGATTTATCCCATAAATACTATCTTTAAAAAAAGGCATTGACCCTCCAACAAGGGGAAATGTCCGTTAGATAGTACTTTACCGAATTATCATCCATTTGGAATGAACTTGCTCTTCAAGAACCCAAATGGAGTGGAGAAGCTATTGAACTAAGGCATAAGCAATTGGAAGATGAGCACTTTTTCAATTTTTTGAATGGGCTTAGACCCGAATTTGAACAAACTAGATCCTCGCTTTTATCTTCTTTTACATCTCCACTTCTAGAAGCTGTTCTTACTAAATTGAGTGGAGTAGAGACTAGATTGGGAATGAATAAAACCAATCAAAGTGTGTTGGCCGCTCCTTCACAAGATGAAAATGAAGGAGCCTATTGAAAAAGGTGCAGGATCTGCAGGATCCGACCCGAAGATCATGTATTTTGTTAATGTTTTTTTGTTATCGGGTCTGGATATACCAGACCCGGATCCATTGTATAATATAACCTTAAATATACATTTAGGTCACGATTTCTTACAGAAATCGTGACAGCCGATATAGCTCTCTCTCTTCTCTTTCTCAAATAGGAACAAAAAGGAAAACTTACATGGTATTAAAGCAGAGATCCATCTGAGGGCTGAAGAGGGTTTCCCACAGGTGCGACGATCGGAGATTTGAGGTTTTTCGTTCCTCCCCTTCTACTTTTCTTCCTTTCTCCCTCTTTTCATTTTTTATTTCTGTTCTCTGAAATTTTCTGTGCACTCGACCCACATCTCACGTGGGCTTGAGATTCACGTGGCTCATTTCTTCTCCTTCTTCCTGAAATTTTCTGTACACCTGACCCACATCTCACTTGGGCTTGATCTCTTTGTGGTAATCTGAGATTCACGTAAACCCTCTTTACGTGAATACAGACTGTGCAAAAAGGGTAGATTCCTTTTTTCACGTGAATCACTGAAATCGATTCACGTGAAACACCAAATCGATACCTATTTCAGATCTGCCTTTGTTTGGTATCACTTGATTTGTTCTCTTTGTCTGATCTTCTCTTTTGTATCTGTTTTGCGTATCCAGATATACCAGTTTTTGCTGTACGTTCCTCTTCCCTGACTTTCATCTTCTACATTTACCTGAAAACATATTTAACGTGTGAAATTTTCTTTTCATCACGTCAATCTCAAAATTTTTCCAAGAGTGTAAAGAAAAGTTCAATGTTTAGCCTCAATATTTTTCTGAATCTGACAGCCTGCGGTCTCTTGCTTATTTAAAAAAAAAAAAGAAAAAAAGAAAAAAAGAAAAAAAGAAAAAAAGAAAAAAAGAAAAAAAGAGGGACTGAGCACTTCGTGAACACTCTTGTCGAATTTTATTTCTCAATGGATCCTTATTCTTCTCAATCGAATCTTTCTTCAAGCTTTCTTAATCAACTCGTTTATGAAAAGTTGAATACCTCAAATTTCTTGATTTGGAAGAGACAAATCATTCCTTTTATAAGTAGTCAAGGTCTCTTAGGTCACCTTGATGGAACCTCTCCCGCCCCAATCGAATTTGTTACGAGAGAAGAAAAAGACGACAAAGGAGTAAGTTCAATTGTGTATGTCAAGAATGTTGAGTACCTCAACTGGGAAAGGAAAGACCAGTCAGTGGTTGTATACATCACTTCCACCTTGTCCCAAGAGGTTCTTGTTGCAATTCCCGACAACTGTACTGCTTTGCAACTTTGGGAAAAATTGGTTCAAACATATTCACAAGTTTCGCAGGCGAGAATGGTTTTTCTCAAGAGGGAATTTCAGATGTTGAGAAAAGATTCCATGACCATCATGGAATATCTGAACAAGATGAAGACTATCACAGACCAACTTGCAGTTATAGGATGCGCGGTGAGCGACAGCGATATGGTACAACAGACTCTGAGTGGATTGGGATCCGACTACAACATCATCGTCACTTCCCTATTGTGTCTCCCTGCCCTTCCTACCTTTGATGAGTTACGAGCAAAATTAATTCAGTATGAGATGACTCTGAAAGGGTTCCTTGAGGAATCTCACGTCCACACAAATTCTCAGGAAGTTTTTGCCACAGGGGTGTCTTTGTAAAGAGTCTTTCACACAATCAAGTCTACAAACAACTTGACAAAACATACATTCACCCAATATGGTAAACCAAAATAGCATACAAAATGCTCCACAGCACAAACATAAGAATAGTGCATAAATGCACTTGAATCTGAATATGTAAGAGGTAAAACCCTCTACCTTTGTATATGAATTACAATGGGCAGCATGCCCTTATTTATAGAGAGGTTACATGAGAGGAGCTATTAAAATAGCTGTTGGGATAGCTGTTGGGCTACTCCCAACAGCTCTAATTAGAGCCGTTGGGAGTAGCCCAACAGCTCTATTCAAACAGCCAACATTTTGACTGTTTGACAGAACCTGACAAAAAGGCTGTTGGCTGTTTTGACAGTCCAACAGCTCTAGTCAATTATGACTGTTTGACAAAAAGACAAAAAATAAGAAAGAAATAAAATTACAAAAATAAATAAATAAAAAAGTATTACAAGAATATAAGTATATACTTTAAATATATAGTTATATACATATATATATACATACTCTTGTATTACAAAAAGTATGTATATATATATAAATATATGTATATATATTCAAGTATATACATATATATGTCATTTTCTAACAGTCTCCCTCAAACTTATGGTGAAATCACCGAAAGTTTGTCAACTAAAAAGTTGAATCTTGGTGAGCATAGTGTCTTGGTGAAGAAGTCAGCAAGTTGATATTCTGATGTCACATAGGGAAGATCAATAGTCTTCTTCAAATATTCTTCACGAACAAAATGGCAATCCATCTCTATATGCTTAGTTCTTTCATGAAATGTATGATTTCGAGCAATGTATATCGAACTCTTATTGTCACAACACAATCTTGTAGGATTCTGAAGGTGAATCCCCATATCTGAAATCAGTTGTTTGAGCCACACGACTTCCATAGTAGTAGTTGTCATTGCTCTATATTCAGTTTCTGTAGATGATAATGACACCTTTTGTTGTTTCTTGCACCTCCATGAAATCAAAGATTCACCTAGAAATATACAAAAACCAGTTGTTGAGCGCCTGTTATTTGGATCTCCTCCCCAATCAGCATCAGAATATGCAATAAGATCTAAGGAGGAAGAAGAGGACAGAAAGACTCCCTTATTTATAGTGCCTCTGATGTATTTAATAATTCTCATGACTACACTCATATGAGCTGATGTTGGAGCATGTTGAAATTGACTGGCTATATGTACAGCATGGGCTATGTCTGGTCTTGTAATACTTAAATACATAAGAGATCCCACTAGCTGTCTGAAGGGAGTTGAATTGTCCAAAGGAACTCCATCATCGGCTCGCATTTTCATTCCAACAATCTCTGGAGTATCAACAACTTTATCATCTGAAAGTCCTGACCTGTCAATAATATCTGAAGCAAACTTTGTTTGTGACAATATGTATCCTCGGTTAGAGTATGAAACTTCTATACCAAGAAAGTATGTTAGAAACCCAAGATCTGTCATTTCAAAAGAATTTTTCAAAAATTGTTTTACTTTCTTGATTCCCTCCTTGTCACTACCTGTAATTAACATATCATCAACATATAAAAGTAAAATTATAATACCAGCAGAAGAGTTCTTGATAAACAAAGCTGTATCAGTATAGCATGGTTTAAAACCATACCTTGTAATAACATTGTTAAAAGTATCAAACCAAGCTTTAGGTGCTTGTTTGAGGCCATATAATGCCTTTTTTAATTTAAGCACTTTACCTGAAGGAATTATTAATCCAGGTGGAATATCCATATATACTTCCTCATTGAGATTCCCATTTAAAAATGCATTTTTAACATCCATTTGAAATATATTCCAATTTTTAATAGCTGAAATAGCTACAAGCATTCGAACAATGGTCATCCTGGCAACAGGAGCAAAAGTTTCTTCGTAATCTACTCCGTATTCTTGAGAATATCCTTTGGCAACTAATCTGGCTTTATGCCTTTCCAAGGATCCATCACTTTTGGTTTTTACTTTAAAAACCCATCTACAACCTATTGTCTTTTTTCCTATAGGTAAATCCAGAATTTCTCAAGTATTAGCATCTTTAAGAGCTTCTAATTCTATGTGCATAGCTTTTATCCATTCAGGTAAATTTTTTGCTTCATTGTAACATGAGGGTTCAAAATATGAGTGGATAGCTATAAGACATGCTCTATGTTTAGGAGAGAATGAATCATAAGACACAAATTTATTTGGGATTCTTGAGGTTCGTTCTGATCTACGAATAGTGGTTTGTTCTGAAGGAATTTCTGATGCTTCATGATTACTTTGATTTACACCTTCATTGAATGCATTTCGATTTCTTCTAGTGTATACTATTGGTTCAACTATTGTTCTATTTTCAATAAGAGGTTCTACATAAATATTTTCATCATTAGACAATAGTTTGAACAAGAAAGAATAATCAGAGTTTATGTCTTCTGACATGTTTTCTTCAAATCCACTTTCATTTTCAACAAAATTAACATTCCTTGAAATGAGAAGTTTATCATTTTTGGTATCATAACATTTAAATCCTTTTTGTGTTTCTGAATAACCAATGAACGCACAAGAAATAGCTTTAGAAGATAGTTTATCTCCTTTATCATTCAAAACATAACATTTGCAACCAAAGATTCTCAGTCTTTGATAGTCAGGTTGATATTTGAATAATTTTTCAAAAGGAATTTCATTAGATAAAGTTTTGGAAGGCATCCTATTTATAAGATATACTGAGGTTAATGCAGCTTCAGCCCAAAGATTTTTTGGAACATTTTTAGCAATAAGAAGAGTTCTTGTAGTTTCCATAATATGTCTATGTTTCCTTTCTGAAACTCCATTTTGTTGTGGGGTTCTAGGACATGATCTTTGATGTAAAATTCCTTCATTTTCTAAAAATTGTTTAAACTCATTTGACAAGTATTCTCCTCCAGAGTCAGTTCTGAGAATTTTGAGTTTACTTTCAAATTGATTTTTAATTATGTTATGGAATGTTTTGAAGGTTGCAAATACATCTGATTTATACTTAAGAAAGTAAATCCAACAATATCTAGTGAAGTCATCAATAAACACAACATAGTAGGAAAATCCGCCTTTAGAGGCTACAGGAGCAGAACCCCATACATCCGAATGAACTAATTCAAAAGGCATTGAGGAGCAAAAAGTTCTTTGACCATAAGGCAAGACTGTCATTTTACCAAGTAAACATTCTTTGCATTCAAAATTATCTTTACAAAGATTCTTGGTAATAGGTACAAAATTTAATTTTCTTATATTTGGATGCCCAAGTCTATGATGCCAAGTACGTATGTCTTTTGTTTGGGCAGTGTTGTAAAATGATTCCTTTGGAATACAAAGGGAATCCATATAATAGAGATCTCCTTGCCTAGAACCTTCCCAAATCAATTTCCCGGACTGGCGATCCTGCACTCAACATTTACTTGATGAGAAAATGACATCACATCCATGATCTGAGATTTGAGAAACAGAAAGTAGATTAAGATGAAGTTTTGGTATAAGTCTTATTTTCGGAATATAAAAGTTGTTATGTTTTGACAAATCATTTTTAAAAATTCCAACACCCTCTATTTCCATGGCAGTACCATCGGCAGCGGAAACAAATGATGCATTTGAATTAGGTTGACATTCGGATAGTATAGATCTATGTGGGGTCATATGAAAAGAAGCTCCTGAATCAAGAAGCCAAGAGCACATACCAGGAGTAGAAGAGGTTGCAATGGCCGCTCCTGAGGTAGATCCTTTAAGCAGTGGTTGTAATGCCTCCGTCAGTTGAGATAATGATTTGGTGAGGTCTTTGAGATTCAAAGTATCTTCATCTTGTTTTGATGGTGCAGCCGCAACACGCTTTTCTTGAGGCCTATATTTGTATCTAGGACATTGAGGCCTAATATGACCGGGCTCATTACAATTATGGCAAATGATTTTTGATTCTCCTCGATTCTTATTAAAATGAGGAGGTTTATATGGCTTGATATAGTGTCCTGGTTTTGATGCGGCAAATGCGCAATACTCTTCTTGACCATTGCTAGAAGTAGCAAGCACACTAACATTTTTACTCATGTTTAGCCTAGTCTCTTCTCCACTAAGTTTAGTGAGAATCTCATGAATAGGAGGAGGTGAAGAAGATGATAGCAAGGAGGCCCTTGTTTGTTCAAACTCGGGTCTCAAACCATAGAGAAAAGCGAAAAGTCTCTCTTCTTCAACTTGAACTCTTCGCATTTCTATACACTTTCCTTCCCATTTGGGTTCAAATTGGGCAAGTTGGGTCCAAATGGAAGATAACTCCATAAAATAATCTCTTATATTCTTATCTCCTTGTTTAATGTTTCTAACTTTTTCTTGGAGATAATACTTGTGAGCCATATCTTTTTCGGTAAACATACCTCTAAGATATTCCCATGCTTCATTTGCCTTTTTGTAACACAAAAGGTTTGAGGCAATTTTTGTCTTAACTCCACTAAGCATCCATGAAAGAATTTTGGCATTTTTCATTTCCCATTCATCTAATTTTTTGTAGTATTCTTCCATGGCTTTGTTTTTTTCTTCAAGACTAGTCAAAACGTCATTTTCACCTAATGTAATTTTGGGAGTGGGTTCAAGAATAGTACCTCTTACAAATCCCCACAAACCTTGACCCTTGATGAATGTCTCTAAGTGTCCCGCCCAAATGTTATAGTTGCTTCCTTCAAGTTTGAATGGCGGAATGAAGTTGGAGTTGCTTGTATTGTGCGGAAAAAATTCACCCATGATGAATCCAAAGAAAAAAAGGAACCACCAATCACGAAAGAAAGAAGGCACGCTTTACGAGGCAGCTCACCAATGCACGGTTGATCATACACCAAGCTCTGATACCATGTAAAGAGTCTTTCACACAATCAAGTCTACAAACAACTTGACAAAACATACATTCACCCAATATGGTAAACCAAAATAGCATACAAAATGCTCCACAACACAAACATAAGAATAGTGCATAAATGCACTTGAATCTGAATATGTAAGAGGTAAAACCCTCTACCTTTGTATATGAATTACAATGGGCAGCATGCCCTTATTTATAGAGAGGTTACATGAGAGGAGCTATTAAAATAGCTGTTGGGATAGCTGTTGGGCTACTCCCAACAACTCTAATTAGACTCGTTGGGAGTAGCCCAACAACTCTATTCAAACAGTCAACATTTTGACTGTTTGACAGAACCTGACAAAAAGGCTGTTGGCTGTTTTGACAGTCCAACAGCTCTAGTCAATTATGACTGTTTGACAAAAAGACAAAAAATAAGAAAGAAATAAAATTACAAAAATAAATAAATAAAAAAGTATTATAAGAATATAAGTATATACTTTAAATATATAGTTATATACATATATATATATATATACATACTCTTGTATTACAAAAAGTATGTATATATATATATAAATATATGTATATATATTCAAGTATATACATATATATGTCATTTTCTAACAGTCTTATGGTAGAGGACGAGGACGAGGAGGACAAGGGCGAAGTGGACACGGAGGGCGTGGTCTGCTTCCCACTCCAAATATGTTAACTCATGCGCAAGGGTCAAGATCCATTCCTACCTGCTTCTTTTGTAACAAAAAGGGGCATATCAAGGCGAATTGTTGGCATAATCCAGAGAATAAAGGAAAGGGTCCACAGACAGAAAACAAAAAAAAGTTCTCAAGTAGTGGAGAGATTAAAGATCTGCTGTCTTGTCAAAGTTGAAATTGAAGCAGAGTGATGAAGGCACCTGGTTTGTCGACTCAGGGGCAGCGACTCATATAACAGGTGATGTAGGTAAGATTTCTAATCCCATTCCCTATTTTGGAAAAAGTAAGATTGTCACTGGAGATGGATCCCACCATCCTGTTTCTCATGTTGGAAAAACTGTCATTCCTATGTCACATTCCACTCTCACTCTTTCTGACGTTCTTCATGCTCCTGATATTAAGAAAAATATTGTCTCTGTTTCCAAACTTATTTATGATAATAATGCTTCAGTTGAATTCACTCCCTTCTCTGTGCAGGTCAAAGACCTACGCACGAGGGAAACATTCGCTGAAGGAAAGAGACGAGGCAATATGTATGTCTTTGAAGAAGCTCCTTGTCATGTTGTTCGTCCTGTCCACCTGAATTCAAAGCCTTCATTAAAGTCGTGTTCATCCTCTTCTGCTAATGTTTTTAGTATTGCTGAATGTAATAAGCCATTCTTATGGCATAGTCGATTAGGTCATTGTGGAGGTCATTTCATTGAGAAACTTGTATCTAATAATCTCATTCCAAAAGAAAGTCTAAATAGGGATGAGAATAGTCACAAATGTTCCAGTTGTCTTTCATGCAAGAGTCATGTATTGCCTTTTCATTCCATTAATAAGAGAGCTTCAAATTTTTTTGAGATAATCTGTTCTGATGTATGGGGACCCGCTCCAGTTGCCTCTGGATCTGGGAGCAAATACTATCTAATCTTTGTTGATAGCTGTACTCGATACACTTGGATATATTTCATAAAAAATAAGTCGGAAGTCTTCTCTTTGTTTCAAAATTTTCTTTCCCTTATCAAAAATCAATTTTCTGAGTCCATTCAATTTTTCCAATGTGATGGAGGTGGGGAATTCTCATCCCGTGATTTTATCTCTTTTCTTCAAAATAACGGAATAGGAAGAAGGGTGTCCTGTCCTCATACCCCTCAACAAAATGAAATTGCTGAACGAAAACACAGGCATATCGTTGAAAGTGCCATGAGTATGCTTCATGACAGCAATCTTCCCATCAACCTATGGACAGAAGCTTTCCATTCTGCCGTGCATGTGATAAATAGACTGCCTATGGTTATTCTGGAAAATAAGTCTCCTTATCACTGTCTTTTTGGAACTTATCCTAGTTATTATGATCTGCGTGTTTTTGGATGTATTTGCTATGTGCACATTGATCAGTCCTTGAGAAACAAGTTTCAAGACAAGGCCCAACAGTGCAGATTTGTGGGATATGCAGATGACTACAAAGGATATAGGTGTTATGATCCCACCAACAAACGTATCAGAACCTCAAGAAATGTTGTATTTGATGAACAAAATTTTGATCACGGAGCTGACACAACGAATATGTCACCAGAAATTTACTATCCTTGGCTAAGCTCAGAACTTTTTGCTGGATCCAATGAAACATGTTCCTCAGATTGCGTGCAACAAGAAGAGGTATTTGAGAACACTGGGACGTCAGGGTCACAGAATGCAGAGGAAGTACCGGGCAGATACAAAGGCATTGTCTATTCCAGACAGAGACCGACAACATCAAGCCTTTCAGATCATGCCTCAGTCGCTAATTCTACTTCTTCTCATACCCTTGCGGTCAGAAAATTAAACCGCATATGACATCCTATTGACAGGTGGGTTAGTTATAACAACTTCTCCTTGGATTTTCAACTGTTTTTAACTGCCATCAATAAGGACGAAGAGCCCATCTTGTATTACCAGGCAGCAACTTCTATGAAATGGGTAGTGGCCATGAATGATGAAATGCAAGCCTTGCATGAATGTGGAACATGGGAAGTTGTTCCCAGACCACCTGACAAAAATGTTGTCGGATGCAAATGGGTCTACAAAATCAAGTACAAGCCAGATAGAACCATTGAACGATATAAAGCAAGGCTTGTAGCAAAAGGATTCACTCAAGAAGCAGGGCAAGACTAGGATGAGACTTTTAGTCCGGTTGTAAGAATGGGAACAATTCGAATTATCATTTCTCTGACTGTTGAACATGGATGAAAGTTGATGGAAGTTGAGTCAGCTCGATGTAAAAAATGCATTCTTACATGGGGATTTGAAGGAGGAGGTATACATGGAACAACCCCCTGGATATCAAGAACAAAATTGTAAAACCCATGTATGCAGGCTAAAAAGAGCCATCTATGGCCTGAAGCAAGCATCTCGCTCTTGGTTTGATAGCTTCTCATCAGAGATTCAGAAACATGGATTTTCACATTCTATGCTGGACCACTCATTATTTATCTTTAAAAGCCAGTCTGTGACCACTCTATTATTAATTTATGTCGATGATATTATCATCACAGGAAACTCTGCGGAACACATTCAAGAAATAAAAGACTTATTAGGTCAAAGGTTCAAAATGAAAGACCTTGGAATTCTACGCTATTTCCTAGGTGTAGAAGTTGATAACCAGGCTCATGGATTGACACTCACTCAACACAAGTACACTGTAGATGTTCTCAGCAAGGCAGGCATGAAAGACTGCAAACCTCTAGGAACTCCGAGTGTACTTCATCAAAAACTTAGTGCTCATGATGGAGATCTGTGTGATGACCCCACGAGGTATCGCAGCATAATAGGAATGTTACAATACCTCACATTCACTAGACCTGATATTGTTTATTCAGTCAATCAAGTGTCTCAATTTATGCATGCGCCACACACTGGACATATGGAAGCGGTCAAGAGGATCCTTAGATATCTGAAAGGGACTATTGGGGATGGATTGATATACTTACCACAGTCCTATGGCCAAAACGAGCACGAAATTACTGTATAGTTAGAATTTTTTTTGTCTTAAGTTTTGAAAAAGAAAAAAATTTCAATGCAATCTGCATAGCTAGAAATTTTTTTGTTTATGCTTATTATCTTGTGAAACAAAAATTTTGTTTTAATTACTGTTCATGATTTGAATAGCATGTATTGATGCATGTTCATGACTATTCATTCTCCATATTGATTTATGTGAAATTGTGAATCAGCATATGTTTGTTTGTTGTATGAGGGAAAATCTGTTTAGTACATATATGATTCAGTTTGCCTGTTTATACATATTAATACCTGAATTTAAAAAAAATAGAATATATATATGTACAAGATTTTTTATAAAATCTGGTTGTCTAAAAGCCCCAGCCAACCTACTGTTGGCTGGGCTGGGTACTTTAAAAAAGAAAAAGAAAAAAAGGTTTTATTTTATTTTCAGCTCGGCTGGGTACAGGCTTGGCTTTAGCCTCAGCCGACTGTCGGTCGACTGGGCATGTATTGGGGTTATGACAGTCAAAAAAAAAAATCAGGAAAAATATTTTGTAACATAAATTTGTTTTCTGTCTCTTTATGTTCAGTAATTGAGCCCCCAGCTGACCCCTGTCGGCTGTGCTATATTGGCCAGGTCAGCCCTAGTCGACTGGGTCGGCTGGGTGGGGTTGACCGCATACCCATACCCGACCCAGCCGACTGGTCGGCTGAGTCAATTGCCTGAAAATAAGTTTGGTTAAAGAATTCAAGGCGAAAGCTATTCTTAAGTTTCACTCATGTCTAGATTTTGACGAGGTGTATGCAGGTTGGATACATGATGAATACTTTTAGTCTATGCATACTGCTTATGCCTATTTGAGTTTGAATGGAAACACAAATTTTAACTAGGTTTGGATCTTCAGGATCCAGATCCAACTCAGTTTTATTTTAACACATGCTCATTAATGGCATAATGTAATTTTATGTTGTTATGTAATGGGTATTTTCGTACCCTAATAGTTGTATCAGCACATATTTAATAGAAAGCCAATACCGCAGACCATTATTGGGTTTTCTGCAGCCATCGACGCCTCTCTCCCTCTCTACTCCTCTCCTTGTGATTGAATGGTGAAATACAATTTTCTGACATGGTATCAGAGCAAGAGATCCATCCTTGAAGATCGTGTGCTCCTATGAGCATTCAGTCAAGCCTTTTTGTCTTCTAAGGTATTTCTCTCTTGGTTCATATCATTTCTTCTTTTTCTTCACAATCCAAAATCTTCGATTTGCACATTAATCTCACATTCTTTTCTTCCTTTGATTGTTCCTTCTCTTGCTGTTCTTTTTTCATACTGCTGCACGTGATTTCACCCAAACAATAATCTTACCTAACCACACAATATCAAACTTTATGTTTGCGTGATTTCAAAGATTGGAATCACGTCAAACTCGTTCTTTCTGTTTTCCCATATTGCTGTCAGAACAGAATCTGATCTGGACACAATCTCAGTTCTGCCTTGATTGATTAATATCACTTTGAATCTATCTTTTTCTCTACTTTGGAATTTTCCCTTTTTAGAAAAGAAAACACGTTATTCTCATATTAACGTGGTTCTTATTGATTGAATACTCATTTTTCTTCAGAACAGTTTTGCTTTACTGCATAGTTTGTTTTTCTGCCTCGGGTCTGCAAGTTATTATTAAATTACAAAAAATAGGAAAAGGTAGCCGAGTTCTCTGAAATTCAAATATCTGTTCAAAATTTTTATTTTGTTTGCTCTAAAGTAAATTCTCTTTCCGGTCTCTTAATATTCTTCGTTTCCGCTTCTCATCGACTATGAATTCATTTTCTTCTTCTCAATCTGACATTTCTTACAACTTTCTCAGTCAGCTTGTGTATGAGAAACTGAACAATTCTAATTTTCTAACCTGGAAGAGACAAATCATCCCATTCATAAGAAGTCAGGATCTTTCTGGGCATTTGGATGACTGTTCCTGTTCTTCCAGAGTTCATATCACAAGAAGGAAAGAATGGGGAGGGTGACACTTCAATTACTTTTGTTAGAAATCCAGAGTATATATCTTGGATGAAGCGAGATCAGGCTTTGGTTGCCTACATCACTTCCACTCTGTCACAGGAGGTGCTTGTGGCAATCCCCGATGACTGCTCAGCTATGCAGTTATGGCATCGTCTTGTTCAAACATATTCTCAAGTTTCTCAGGCTAGAGTTTTATTTTTAAAGAAAGAGTTTCAAATGCTGAGAAAGGACTCCATGACTGTCATGGAGTACTTAAACAAAATGAAGACTATCACAGATCAGTTGGCCATCGTGGGTTGCGCGATCAGTGACAAAGATATGGTGCAACAAACTTTGAGCGGGCTGGGACCTGATTATCACATGATGGTTACTTCTTTGCTGTGTTTGCCGGACTTACCTACATTTGAAGACCTTCGTGCTAAGCTCTTACAATATGAAATGACCTTGAAGGGATTCTCTGAAGGTATTCACAACCCCATTGGAGCACACAACGTTCTTGCCACATGAGTTACTTATGGTCGAGGACGTGGCAGGTATGAATATCTGGAAAGGGGAGGTCAAGAGAAGAATGAACAAGGAGCTCATGGAATATTACCTACTCCCAGTATGCCTCCTAATCTGCAAAGGCAAAGGACAATACCTACCTGCTTTCTCTGCAACAAAAGGGGGCACATAAAGGCAAATTGCTAATTTAACCCGCAAAATAGAGCAAAACAATTGGAGACAAGAAAGGAAACAGATTCATTGAAGAATACTGGAGAAGTCAAAGAGTTGTTATTATCTGCCTTGGCTGAATTGAATATCAAACAGAATGATCAAGGCACTTGGTATGTTGATTCTGGTGTCGCCACTCATGTCACTGGTGATGCTGGTAAGATCCTAAACCTTGTTCCTTATGTTGGTAGAAATAGTATTGTCACTGGAGATGGGTCTCATCACCATATTTCGCACATTGGAAATTCTGTAATTCTTATGTCCAACTATTATCTTGCTCTTTCAAAATGTCATTCATGCTCCTAATATCAAGAAAAATATTGTTTCTGTCTCTAAGCTTGTCGATGACATTAATGCTTCAGTTGAGTTTACTCCTTTTTCTGTTCATGTTAAGGACCTTCACACGAGGGAAACGTTCGCTGAAGGAAAAAACGACAAGGGAATATGTACGTGTTTCAAGAGAATCCTTCATCTCGTGTTCAACCTATTGATTCTATCTTGAAGCTCACATCATCATCTTCAATTCCTCTTGAGAGTGTCTTTAATATTTCTGAATGTACTGAGCCGAATCTTTGGCATGGTGTCTGGGTTATTGTAGTAGTCGCTTTATTGATAAACTTGTTTTAAGCAGTCTTATTCCCAAGTCAAGTCTGAATTTAAGTGTCGATAATAAAAAAATGTTCTAGTTGTCTTCAGTGTAAGAGTCACGTTCTTCCATTTCATTCCATTAATAAAAGAGCTTCAAGACCATTTGGAATTATTGTTAAATTATGTAATCAAACTTGTAATTTCGTATATATATTTTATATATATAAGGTAATACATATACATATACATATATATAATATATGTATATGTATTTACCAATTATATATATAAAATATATATAGTCATAGTAAGGGTAGTTTAGGAATTTTACACATATTCTTTTTCAAGAATATGTTTTTTTTGTATTTTCTTTTTTCTTTTTCTTTTTGTATTTTTGCTTTTTGCATTTAATGCATTGTACATGCATTGGGAGGGGCCCAACCCACTAGTCGTTGGACCCCTCCAACGACTATGTGGAACCCCTCCCAAGGCCTCCTCCAAGCCCTATTTATATGGGCAGCTCCTCTTGTATTTCTTCAAGGGGATTTGGGATTATAGCCCAACCTCTTTAGTGTTTATGAAACTAATGGGTGCAAGTGCACATTTGTGATTCGGTGTGTTGTGTTTGTTGTGCACAAGTGTTCTTGGGTGTGTATGTTCACACATTTATTCTTAAGGTTGTTGTGTTATCGACTAAAGTATCTTGTTGAAGATACTTTTACATGGTATCAGAGCCTCGTTGAAGAAGAAGAATTGTGACTCGCCTTCTTTTGCATTCCTCGGGAAGCGTGCCTTCAAGTTTTTTGAAATCAAAGAGGATCATCTTCTTCGAGCAATATTTTAGGAGCTTCTTTTGTCAAGAAAGACGCAAAAAGTAATTAAGGTACATACTATCTCTTGCTTTCTTTCCTCTCTAATGGGCGAAAAAGACTCCCATTTCTCTCTTGGGTTTAAGCTTAATGGCTCAAACTATCATGTTTGGGCCGGTAATTTGGAAGCCCATATTAAAGGAAAGGGGCTTTGGGGTTACGTTTATGGATCCATACCGGAACCGGAACCGGAACCCAAAATTACCATTGTTGAAGGAGGTGATATTAAGATTCTTGAAGGGGATGAAAGACAAAAGGCCCTTGAAGAGTATTCTAAGAAACATGATGATTGAGAAATGAAGAACTTCAAGATATTATCTTGGATTTTCTCATCCGTTGAGACCAAGATAAATGCCAACATCATCAAATTTAAAAGGGCTTCCGAAGCTTGGGTATATCTTGAGAAAATGTACACCACAAGAGATCTATCCCACAAGTACTTTCTTCAAAAGAGGGCTTTGACTCTCCAACAAAATGACATGACCATTCGGGAGTACTTTGCCGAATTATCCTCTATTTGGGACGAGCTTGCAATCCTTGAACCTAAATGGAGTGGTGAGGCTATCGAGTTAAGGCACAAACAACTTGAAGAAAACCGGTTCTTCAATTTTTTAAATGGCCTTAGACCAGAATTTGAACAAGTTCGGTCCTCTCTTCTCTCCGCCTTCACATCCCCCTCACTCGAAGATGTTATCACCAAGCTAAGTGGTGAAGAAACCCGTATGGGGATTGGCAAAAATAACCCTAGCATTCTTGTTACTTCTTCTACTCAAGAAGATGGTGAAATGGCTAATGCCGTGTCAAGACCGGGAAATAACATGAGGACCTATAGACCTCCTCATTTCAAGAATCAAGGTCAAGGAGGAAATGATCGGTATGGCAAAAGAGACTATAGCAAAGTAACTTGCTATCATTGTAAAGAACCTGGACATATCAAACCCTTGTGTCCTAAATGGAAGAAATTGATTGCAACGGCTATGGCATCTCAAGTTGAAGAAAGACCCCCTTTATCAAGTGAGTCTCTTTCTCTTCAACAAATCGTGGAAGCCCTACAACCTCTTCTCAAGGGAGGTACTTCCGGAGCCGCTATGTCATCCTCTTCCCCCGGTAAGACATCCTGGCTTTTAGATTCCGGGGCATCCTTTCACATGACCCCTAGTTATTGCACTCTTTCAAATTTTTCTAAAAGTGCTTTTCCATCCTTTGTATCAACCGCGGACGGTACATCTCTTGAGATTAAAGGAATAGGTAATTTTGAAAAACAAGACTTCTTTGTTCCAAAAATTCGTTTTATCCCAAACCTTAACCTAAATCTTCTTTCCGTTTCCCAACTCTCGGACCATGGTTGCGATATAAAATTTTCTTCTAATAAATGTTGGATACAGGATCGCCAGTCCGGGAGATTGATTGGGGAAGGCTCTAGAAGAGGAGACCTCTACTACGTAGATTTTCTTCAAGTTCCCAAGAGTCAATTTTGCAACGTCGTCCAAAACAAAGACATTCATGTATGGCATAAGAGATTGGGTCATCCCAATATTGTTAAAATCTCGTACTTGCCTTTTGTTAAACATCTTTGTAAAAGTGACTTTTTGTGTAATGAATGCATTCTTGGGAAAATGAAATGTTTGCCCTTTCCTCAAAGATCCATGTTTACGACAAAACCATTTGAAATTGTCCATTCCGATGCATGGGGACCGGCTCCGGTAATGTCTAAAGGAGGTTTTTCATATTATGTAATAATCTTTGTGGATGACTATACTAGGTTTTGTTGGATCTATTTCCTTAAACATAAACATGAAGTTTTTTCAACCTTTAAAAATTTTTACATGATGATTTCAAATCAATTCAATGGATGTTTAAAAATTTTTAGGTCTGACTCTGGAGGAGAATACCTCTCAAATGAATTTAAGGGTTATCTTGAAAATTTTGGAATTCTTCACCAAAAATCATGTCCAAAAACCCCTCAACAAAATGGGTTAGCCGAACGAAAACACAGGCACATCATTGAAACAACTAGGACTTTGCTCATTTCTCAAAACATTCCAAAAAATCTTTAGGCTGAGGCAGCTCTTACCTCTGTCTATCTCATAAACCGACTTCCATCGAAAAATTTAAACAAAATTTCTCCCTTTGAAAAACTGTATGATAAGGAACCTGATTATAGCAGGTTAAGGGTCTTTGGGTGTAAGTGTTTTGTTCTTACTGATAAGAATGACAAACTTTCTCCAAAGGCCATTCCTTGTGCCTTTCTTGGCTATTCTGAAACCCAAAAGGGGTTTCGTTGTTATGATATCAAAAGTGATAAGTTGTATGTTTCCAGGAACGTGAGTTTTTTGGAAAATGTTAGTGGATTTGAAAGTTGTGACCCCCATAATGAAAATATGGATTACTCTTTTTTATTTGATTTACTGAATAAGGACGATGATACTAGTGATAATGAGTCAGATCAAGGTAACCCAAATGAACTGGAAACCGAGGAAAACATCTCCTTGTCTCCTTCGTCACATCAACCTATTGAATTACCTAGAGACCCTATCACCTACTCTCATAGAGATCAAAACAACTTTAGGAGTGCTCTTGACAGATATAATGATGCCAGTTCCAGTGCCTCTCAGAATGAAGTGATCCCTCGTAGAACTGAGAGAAGTAGAAGGCCTCCTTCTAGGTTCATTTCCTATGACTCTTTCTCACCAAGATATAGAGCCTGCCTTAGTGCCATCCACTCTTATATAGAACCTAGAAATTTTGAAGAAGCACGTAAATGCCCTGAATGGATTAATGCCATGGACAATGAACTTGAGGCTCTGAGAAGAGCCAAAACCTGGGAATTCCAAAATCTTCCTAAAGGCAAGAAAACAATAGGGTGCAGATGGGTTTTCAAAGTAAAAACTAAAAGTGATGGATCCCTTGAAAGGTATAAAGCTCGCTTGGTTGCAAAAGGATATAGTCAAGAATATGGTATTGACTATGAAGAAACTTTTGCTCCTATAGCTCGTATGGTCACTATTCGATGTCTTATAACCGTTGCCTCTATCAACAAATGGAACATCTATCAAATGGATGTGAAAAATGCCTTTTTAAATGGCGATTTAAGCGAAGAAGTCTACATGGATGCTCCTCCTGCAATGGAGACTCCTAAGGGAAAGGTGCTTCGTCTTCAGAAAGCACTCTATGGCCTAAAACAAGCTCCCAAGGCTTGGTATGATAGATTTAACTCTGTTATGATTGAGAATGGTTTTTCCTCTTGTTTTACTGACACTGCTCTATTTGTTAGAAAATCCAATGCAGGGATTGTTATTTTACTTCTGTATGTTGATGACATGCTCATCACTGGGAGTGATTCTAACGGGGTTAAAAGTATAAAATCTATCTTAAAAGATAAATTTGAAATGTCTGACTTGGGTTTTTTAACTTATTTTTTGGGAATTGAAGTGGCATACTCTCTTCGAGGATATTTCTTATCTCAAACTAAGCTTGCTTCTGAGATTATTGACAGGTCAGGTATTACAGATGAGAAGCTGTGTGAAACTCCTGCGGTAGTAGGAGCAAAGATGAAAATTGATGATGGAGTTCCCCTATTGGATCCTACACCTTACAGACAGCTTGTAGGGTCCCTGATGTATCTGAGTATTACCAGACCAGATATATCCCATGCAGTGCATACTGCAAGTCAATTTCAGCATGCGCCTACATCCGTTCACATGAGTGCCATCTTACGGGTCGTAAGATACATAAAGGGTACTCTAAATAAGGGAGTTTTTCTGTCCTCTTCCTCTGATTTAAAATTGATTGCTTATACTGACTCAGATTGGGGAGGTGACCCAAATAACCGTCACTCCACCACTGGTTTTTGTGTGTTCTTAGGAGACTCACTAATTTCGTGGAGATGCAAGAAGCAACAAAAGGTGTCGCTCTCCTCAACTGAAGCTGAATATCGTGCCATGGCCACTACTACCATGGAGATTGTTTGGATTCACCAACTGCTAGAAGACATGGGGATCAAAATTGAAGGACCCACCAAGCTATGCTGCGACAACAAAAGTGCAATCTACATTGCAAAGAACCACACCTTTCATGAGCGGACAAAACACATCGAAATGGACTGTCACTATGTTCGTGAAGCATATCTCCGAGGAGTTATCGACCTTCCTTATGTCACGTCCGAATATCAGTTGGCCGATTTCTTTACTAAAGCCCTGTGCGCTCCGCGGTTCAACTTCCTTCTTGGCAAACTATCGGTCATCTTGCCCTAAGTTTGAGGGGGGGTGTTAAATTATGTAATCAAACTTGTAATTTCGTATATATATTTTATATATATAAGGTAATACATATACATATATATAATATATGTATATGTATTTACCAATTATATATATAAAATATATATAGTCATAGTAAGGGTAGTTTAGGAATTTTACACATATTCTTTTTTCAAGAATATGTTTTTTTTGTATTTTCTTTTTTCTTTTTCTTTTTGTATTTTTGTTTTTTTGCATTTAATGCATTGTACATGCATTGGGAGGGGCCCAACCCACTAGTCGTTGGACCCCTCCAACGACTATGTGGAGCCCCTCCCAAGGCCTCCTCAAAGCCCTATTTATATGGGCAGCTCCTCTTGTATTTCTTCAAGGGGATTTGGGATTATAGCCCAACCTCTTTAGTGTTTATGAAACTTATGGGTGCAAGTGCACATTTGTGATTTGGTGTGTTGTGTTTGTTGTGCACAAGTGTTCTTGGGTGTGTATGTTCACACATTTATTCTTAAGGTTGTTGTGTTATCGACTAAAGTATCTTGTTGAAGATACTTTTACAATTATATGTTCTGATGTTTGGGGTCTGGTTCTAGTTCTTTTCATGTCTGACACTAGATATTATCTCATTTTATTCTTGATATACATGGATCTTTTTTATGAAAAGTAAATTTAAAACCTTCAAGTTGTTTCAGAATTTTTATTCCTTTGTTCAAAATAAATTTTCTGAGAATATTACTTGTTTCTAATGTGATGGAGGGGGTGAGTTCTCTTCAAATGAATGACTTAATTAATTTCCTCCAGACAAATGGAATAAGTAGGTAGGTGTCTTGCCCTCATACTCCTCAACAGAATGAGATTGCTGAACGGAAGCATCGCCATATTGTCGAGAGTGCAATGAGCATGATGCATCATAGTAATCTTCCAGTTACCTTCTGGGCCGAGGCTTTTCATAGAGCAGTCTATGTCATAAATCAATTGCCCATGAATATCTTGGAAAACAAATCACCCTATTTCTCTTTGCATGGTGTGCATCCAAATTACCATGATTTGCGTGTATTCGAGTGTGTAATGTTCATGTTGACAGTTCAATGTGACACAAGTTTCAGGATAAGGCCTTACAGTGCAGATTTGTGGGGTACGTTGATGATTACAAAGGATACAAATGCTATGATCTCGTGAGCAAGCACATCAAGATATCTAGAAATGTTGTGTTTGATGAATCAAATTTTGGTCGTAATGTTGACACTCTTCCTGAAATTGAAATTTATCACCCTTGGTTGAACTCAGATCTCTTTTCTAGTATTGGCGGTGTTTGTTCTTCAGAATGTAACCAAAGAAATGAGGGAAACGTGTCTACTGTTGTGCAAAGAATTCAGGAAAGTGTGATCTCTGAACCATCATTTGCCCTTGAAAGGTATAAAGGCATTGTTTACTCTCGACGTGAGAATGAAATATTTTCCAGCTCTAATCAGGAGCTGAATTCTCTTTCTGTTTCTATTCAATCACCTCTTCACAGAAGGTCTACTTGGCCTCGACATCCTATTGATAGGTGGGTTAGTTATGAGAACTTCACGATGAATTTTCAACTCTTCTTAACCTCTTTGGGTAAGGAAGATCAACCCACCACATTTTATCAAGCAATAAATTCTAAAAGATGGATTGAAGCTATGAACGAAGAAATGCAGGCTCTTCATGAATGTGGCACTTGGGATATTGTTCCCAAACCACACAATCGAAATGTGGTTGGGTCAAAGTGGGTGTATAAGATAAAGTATAAGTCGGATGGTACTATCGAGCGATACATGGTTAGGCTGGTTGCCAAAGGCTTTACATAGTAGCAAAGACAAGACTATGATGAGACCTTCAGTCCGGTCGTGAAAATGGGCATTATCAGAATCATACTATCATTGGATGTTGAGCACCAGTGGACGCTCAGTCAACTGGATGTGAAAAATGCATTTCTACATGGAACTCTGAAGGAGGAAGTATACATGGAGCAACCCACTGGGTATGCAGAAGGGAACTCCAAAGGATACGTGTGCAGGTTAAAGAGAGCCATATATGGTATGAAAAAGAAGGGAACTCCAAAGGACAAGTTAGGCATTGACTAGGCGCTTAGTCGGCAAAAAAAGATCCTTTTTTTTAAAAATTAGGAATCTGATTGATTCCTAGTTTTCCTAACGCCTAGCCCGACTAGGCACCTAGTCGGCACTTTTGACTACATAGTTTAACACCCTCGTCAAACTCATGATGTGATAACTGAGAGTTTGCCAAGGCGAAAGTGGAATCTGGGAGATGGAAACACTTTAGTGAAGAAGTCTGTCAGTTGATACTTAGATGGTATATATGATAATGTAATGGTATTTTTCAAAAAATTTTCTCGAACATAGTGGCAATCCATTTCGATATGTTTGGTTTGCTTATAGAATGTATGGTTGCCTGCAGTTTAAATAGTGTTTTTGTTGTCATTAACATAATCTTGAAGGTTCCGTTAAGTGAACACCCAAGTTTTCTAGCAATTGTCTCAACTACACTAGCTCTAAAGTCGTAGTGACCATGACACAATACTCAACTTTAGTAGATGATAGAGACACTTTTTGCTATTTTTTGCACTTCCATGACATCAAGGAGTCACCTACAAAAACACAAAGCAATTGGTTGAGCGTCAATCATTTACATCTCCTTCCAAATCAGAGTCAGGATATGCAATAACTTCTAATGAGAAAGAAGATGACAAAAATAAACCCTAATTAACAGTATTTCTAATATATCTAACTATCCTCATTACAACACTCATGTGTACCATAGTGGGGGAATGATGAAATTGACTAACAAAATGAATGAATAACATGTCAAATATCAGGACGAGTAATAGAAAGATAAGTTAGAGCTCCAATCATTTGTCTGTATGGAGTTGGATATTTTAGAGGTTCTTCATTATTTTTCTTCATTTTTGCATTAATGGCCTTTGGTGTACCAAATCTCTTTTCATCAGTAAGCCCCAATCTTTCTATTATCTGGCTACATATTTAGTTTGTGATAAAAATTACTCACGAGGTGAATATGCAACTTCGATTCCAAAAAAATAATGAAGGAAACCAAGATTTGTCATATAAAAAATTACCTTAAGGACATTTTTGATATGACTAACTTCCTGTTTATCACCTCCTGTGATAATCATGTTATCCACATAGAAAAGTAGAATGACTATTTGCATAAGAAGAATTAAAAAACAATGTAGTGTCAGTATAACATGACTTAAAGCCTAGTTGAATCATCATACTGCTAAAACGGCCATATGAAGCCTTCGAGGCTTGTTTCAGACCATATAAGGCTTTGTATAGACGAAAGACCTTTCCATGTGCCAATCTTAGTCCATGAGGAGGTTTTATATAAACTTTCTCATTAAGATTATCATAAAGAAAAATATTTTTAACATTAATTTGAAAAATGAGCCATTTCGTAAGAGAAGCTATAACAATAAGAGTTCTCACTGTAGTCATTCTAGCTACTGGTAAAAATGTTTTCTCATAATCTATTCCATATTCTTGATTATAACCCTTGGCCACTAACCTAGCTTTGTATTTTTCTAACGTACCATTGCTTTTAGTCTTAATTTTGTAGACCCATCTATATCCTATCGTTTTCTTTCCTATATGTAAAGATTGATTTTTTCATGTTTTTGCTTTTTCTAGGGCTTGTAATTCATTATTCATGGTTTGAATTCATTCTTCACAATTCTTAGCCTCATTATAGTAGGATGGTTCTACTTATGAATGAATGGGCATAAGACAACCTCTATACTTGGGTTCAAATGATTCATGTGATACAAATCTACTAGGTGCTTTATAGATCTTCATGGATCTTCCAACACTAGACTGATTCGCGATTTGATCTTGAGATTATTTTCTAAGGCACATGGGGGATGGTCTTCGGTATGACGAGTCATTGTGTGGTTCCATCATTTTGACTTTCATTGTCATTCTCATGTACATCTTGAGTGTCATCATTGTCATTCTCATGCACATCATGACTATCAATGTCATTATTCTTATGCATATCACTATTAAGATTATCATTAACATTGTCATGCTTACTAATTAGATAAAAACTATTTTCTTTTTCAAGAAAGGCGACATTTCTTGAAACATAAAGTTTGTCCTTCTCAATCTCATAATATCTATGAAAATATCTCAAAAGAGGTAGTGTGTGACCCAAGCTCCAACTCCATAAAGGGATATGTGCACAAAGGCACAAAACCACTTAGAACAAAATGTACTCGAGGTACAAACGAAGAACACAAATGCAAAAATATAAAGAATTTTATTGAACAATTGGAGAACAATGCTCCAAGCATTGGATAAATTTACAATAGGGGTTCAACCCCTTTTATAGAGAAGCGGAAGCCTTGGAGGGGCTCCCACTAGACGTTGGAGCCCCTCCAATAGTTAGAAATCTAACCGTTGGAGGGGTCCAACATCTAGTATTGGACTCCCTCCAATGTTGACTAAGTCAAAAAGGAAAAAAGAAAGGAAAAGAAAAAGAAAAAGAAAAAGAAAAAGAAAAAGAAAAAGAGAAAAGGAAAAAAGGAAAAAGAAAGATAAGAAAGAGAAATAAATTACAAACATATTTACAAATGTAAATATGCGTAAAACAATAAAAAGACAAAAATACCCTGGGGTTACATGAAGGAATATATATATATATATATATATATATATATATATATATATATATATATATATATATGACGATAGATATATACACATATATGCATGATACATATATGTATATGTATCTCTCGTTATATACATATAGGAGATACAATTTAACACCCTCCCTCAAACTTAGGGCGCAATGACCAAGAGTTTACCAAGAAGAAAGTTGAATCTGGGAGAGCAGAGTGCCTTAGTGAAGAAATCTGCCAACTGATATTCCGAGGTCACGTATGAAAGATCTATAACTCTTTGCAAGTATGCTTCCCTAACATAGTGACAGTCCATCTCAATATGCTTTGTACGTTCATGAAATGTGTGATTTTTGGCAACGTAGATTGCACTCTTATTGTCACAACATAACTTAGTGGGTCCTTGAATCTGAATCCCCATGTCTTGTAAGAGTTGATCAATCCACACAATTTCCATGGTTGTGGATGCAATGACTCGATATTCTGCTTTTGTGGATGATAGAGACACCTTTTGTTGTTTCTTGCATCTCCATGAGATTAAGGATTCACCTAAAAAAATGCAAAAACCTGTAGTGGAGTGACGATTATTTGGGTCACCTCCTCAATCAAAATCAGTATATGCAATTAAATTTAACTCAGAGGACGAGGAAAAAAACACTCCCTTATTTAAGGTTCCCCTTATGTATCTGACAATTCAGAGAACAATGCCCATATGGACAAATGTAGGAGCATGTTGGAATTGGTTTGCAGTGTGTACGTCATGCGAGATGTCTGGCCTTGTGATGCTAAGATACATTAGAGACCCCACAAGTTGCCGGTAGGGAGTAGGATCCTCTAAAGGAATCCCATTATTGATCTTCCTTTTTGATCCCACAATTTCAGGAGTCTCACAGATTTTATCGTCAGAAATACCTGATCCGTTAAGAATCTCACATGCAAGTTTAGTTTGAGACAAAAAATAGCCTCTATGAGAGTAGGCTACCTCTATACCAAGAAAGTATGTCAAATACCCCAAGTCTGACATTTCAAACCTTTCTTTTAAAGTAGTTTTAATACTTTTGATGCCCTTTATGTCACTACCTCTTATCAACATGTCATCAACATACATTAATAAAATCACAATTCCTGCATTAGACCTTTTAACAAACAGAGCAATGTCAGTATAACATGAAGTAAAACCTTTTTGAATCATAACTTCATTAAATCGATCATACCAAGCCTTAGGAGCTTGTTTTAAACCATAAAGTGTTTTTTGCAAACGAAGGACTTTTTCCTTCAGTATGTCCATGCGAGGAGGAGAATCCATGTAAACTTCTTCATTAAGATCCTCATTTAAAAAAACATTTTTAACATCCATTTGGTAAATATTTCATTTTTTAATAGATGCAATGGTGATCAAACATCTTACAGTGACCATCCGAGCAACGGGGCAAAGGTTTCTTCGTAATCAATACCGTATTCTTGGCTATATCCTTTTGCGACAAGGCGAGATTTATATCTTTCAAGAGTACCATTACTCTTGGTTTTGACTTTAAAAACCCATCTACATCCTATTAACTTCTTTCATTTTGGAAGATATTGAAAGGTCCAAGTTTTAGCTTTGTTGAGGGCTCTAAGTTCGTTATCCATGGCGTCCCTCCATTCTATCATTTTTTTAGCTTCTTGAAAATTCCTAGGCTCTTGATATGAGTGAATGGCACTGAGACATACCCTATGTTTTGGGGAGAAGGATTCATAGGATATAAATCTAGAAGGATTTCTCCTAGGTCTTTCAGTTCTTCGAGAGTGGTTGGAAGGTTCACTAAGGTCGCTATACTATTGCACTTCTAAAAGTACTTTTATCTCTATGTGTATAGGTAATTGGTTCAATTGCTATTTCTTCTTCATGTTGGATGGGTTGTGGAATACTTTCATTTAAGTCTTCATCCTCATTTAATTCATCATCACTAAATAAATCTTCGTTCCTAGATAATAACTCAAACAAAAAAGAGTAGTTAGCATTATCTTTATGAGTTTTATGTTTTTCAAAACCACTCATATTTTCTAAAAAGGTTACGTTTCTTGAGACATACAGTTTGTCGTTTTTAATATCATAACACCTAAATCCTTTTTGTGTTTCAGAATATCCCAAAAACGTATAAGGGATAGCTTTGGGAGATAGTTTATCATTCTTATCGGTGAGGACAAAACATTTACAACAAAAAATTCTTAGTCTATTGTAGTCGGGTTCCTTTTTGTACAAGGTTTCAAAAGGGGATATTTGATTCAAATTTTTCGAAGGAAGTCGATTTATGAGATAAACTGATGCAAGAGCCGCTTCGGCCCAAAATCTTTTTAGAATTTTTTAATAAATGAGTAAGGTCCTTGTAGTTTCTATTATATGTCTATGTTTTCGTTCGGCTAGTCCATTTTGTTGAGGTGTTTTGGGGCAAGACCTTTGATGAATGATTGCATTATTTTAAATGTAACTTTTAAACTCATTTGAAAGGTATTCTCCTCCAGAGTCGGTTCTAAAAATTTATAATTACTATTGAATTGATTTTGTATCATCATATGAAAAGCCTTAAAGGTAGAAAAACCTCATGTTTATGCTTGAGGAAGTAAATTCAATTATATCTTGAAAAGTCATCAACATAGATAACATAATATGAAAAACCTCCTTTAGACACTACGGGTGCCTGTCTTCATACATCCGAATGCACAATTTCAAAAGGCTTAGATGAAAACATAGTTCTTTGTCCAAAAGGTAAGCTTCTCATTTTACCAAGAATACAATCATTACAATTGAAATTGTCTTTACATAAAGTTTTAGCAAAATGTAAATGAGAGAGCTTGGCAATATTTGGATGCCCAAGGCATTTATGCCAAACATTTATATCTTTATGTTGGGTAATATTAAAAAAAAGGTTGTTTTGGAATTTGAAGAAATTTCATGAAGTATAGATCTCCCTTCCTAAAGTCTTTCTCAATCAACCTCCCGGACCTGCGATCCTGTATCCAACATTTATTTGATGAGAACTTGATATTACACAAATGATTCGATAGTTGAGAGACGAAAAACAAATTTAAATTCAATTTTGGGATAAATCTAACTTTAGGAATAAAAAATCCTTGTTTTTCAAAATCTCCAATTCCTTTTGTTTCAAGAGAAGCCCCATTCGTCGTAGAAACAAAAGAAGGGAAAAAATTCTTTGCGTATTTAGAAAAAGCAAAAACATTTGAAGTCATATGAAAGAATGCACCCGAGTCTAAGAGCCAAAGAGTCTTACCGAGAGGAGAGAAGGTGGTCATGGTGGCTCTGGAGACGGATCCCTTGAGGAGAGGTTGAAGAGCTTCCATGATTTGATTTAGAGATAAAGTGCCATGGTTGGAGGTTGAAGGGCCTTCCTCCTTGATTGGTTGGAAAGTTGTAGACATAGCCACCATCTTTTTCCATTTAGGACATACCGGTTTAATGTGTCCCGGTTCTTTACAAAAGTGGCATATAATTTTGCTATAGTCTCTTCTTCCATAATGCCCACCATTTTTTCTTCCTCCTTGATTTTTGTTGAAGTGAGGGGGTTTATATGTTATGACATTATTCCTCGGTGGGCCAACACACTTTGATTGGTTTTATTTATCCCCAATCTAGTTTCTTCTCCACTTAGTTTGGTAAGCACATCTTACAATGGGGGAGAAGAAAACGAAGACAAAAGAGATGACCTAGTTTGTTCGAATTCGGGTCTAAGCCCATTTAAAAAGTTGAAGAAGTGATCCTCTTCTAATTGTTTGGCTCTTAATTCAACTGCCTCTTCACTCCATTTAGGTTTTTGGAGAGCAAGTTCATCCCAAACCGTGGATAACTCGGCAAAGTATTCTCTAACGGTCATTTCACCTTGTTGAAGAGTTAATGCCTTCATTTGTAGATAATATTTATGGGACAAGTTTCTTGAAGTATACATTCTTTCAAGATACTTCCATACTTGAAACGCTTTCTTGAACTTTAAGATATTGGCATTTATTTTTGTTTCAACGGAAGAGAAGAACCACGAAAGAATTTTGCAGTTCTTCATCTCCCATTCATGCTTTTTGTTGTATTCTTCAAAGGCTTTTTCTCTCTCTTCACCATCAAGAACCTTGATTTCTCCTCTCTCCATAATGGTGATCTTAGGTTCGGGTTCGGGAATGGTTCCTTTGACGTATCCCCAAAGACCTTTCCCCTTAGTGTGAGCCTCCATATTCCCGGCCCAAACATGATAGTTGGAGCCGTTTAATTTAAAACCAAGTGAAAAATGCGACTCTTTTTCACCTATTAGAGAGAGAAGAGTGAAGAAAAAATACATACCACAAAAAGTTTTTCAAATCTTACTTGACGTAAAATTCTTCTAAAATATTAGAGAAGCAACCATTTCAAACTTCAAAACACAGAAGGCACATTTTTCGAGTCATTCAAAAAACGAAGAAGCCTACGATCCTCTATCACCAACCTTGCTCAGATACCATGTGAGAATATCTCAAAAGAGGTAGTGTGCGACCCAAGCTCCAACTCCACAAAGGGATATGTGCACAAAGGCACAAGAACACTTAGAACCTATGTCACATGGGTGCGGGTGCGGATGCGGGGATTTGGCACTTCCAAAAAACCCGGGTGCAGGGGTGTGGCAGGGACAAAAATGTAATATATATATATATATATATATATATATATATATATATATATATATATATATATATATATATATATATATATATATATATATATATATAAGGGGGGTTCGGGGGTTGCCCTCGGTGCGGGTCCTGCTGTGCGGTCAGCGGGCGGGGGATTATAAGGGGGCAGCGCCCCCCCCCCCCCCTCCCCCAAAGATTTTTTTTTTAAATTCCGCTGCCCATTTCATAGGGAAAAATATTTAAAAAAAAATCCAAAAAATGGACCGAAATGACCCTGGGCGCGGTCAACGCACCCAGGGTCGGGTTGACCGCACCTGCATCGAGTTGCGTCGATGCGAGTGCGGCACCCTGCTAGCCGAATCCCTGTGACATAGCTTAGAACAAAATGTACCCGAGGTACAAATGAAGAACACATGCAAAAATATAAAGAATTTTATTGAACAATTGGAGAACAATGCTCCAAGCATTGAATAAATTTACAATAGGGGTTCAACCCCTTTTATAGAGAAGAGGAAGCCTTGGAGGGGCTCCCACTAGACGTTGGAGCCCTTCCAACGGTTAGAAATCTAACCGTTGGAGGGGTCCAACGTCTAGTGTTGGACCCCCTCCAATGTTGACTAAGTCAAAAAGGAAAAAAGAAAGGAAAAGAAAAAGAGAAAAGGAAAAAGAAAGAAAAGAAAGAGAAATAAATTATAAACATATTTACAAATGTAAATATGCGTAAAATAGTAAAAAGACAAAAATTACCCCTCAGGGTTACATGAAGGAAAATATATATATATATATATATATATATATATATATATATATATATATATAAAACGATAGATACATATACATATATGCATGATACATATATGTATATGTATCTCTCGTTATATACATATAAAAATATATGTATATAACAGAAGATACAATTTAACAATATCTATATCCTTTTTTATTTTCAGCATATCCCAAAATACACAAGGAATTCCTTTTGCAAAAAAGTTTATCATTTTTGTTAGTAAGGACAAAACATTTACAATAAAAAATTTTCAATCTTTTGTAATCAGGAGGAGTTTTAAACAATTTTTCTCTAGGAGACACTTTTCCAAGAATGGTTGAAGGCATCCTATTAATCAAGTAAACCGCTGCAAGAGCGGCTTTAGCCCAAAACTTTTTTGAAACATTTTTAAATATGAGAAAAGTCCTAGTAGTTTCAATAATATGTAGATGTTTTCTTTTGGCCAAACCATTTTGTTGGGGAGTGGTGTGGGTTTTATGAAAACCCTTTTTAAAATAATATTTTTAATCAAAATCAAGTGAAAGCCGGACACCAAAAATATAAAAACTGGCTCGCACGAGTGGTGGAGTCCGGGTCGAACTCAGGGAACGAAAAATACTTCGTATTCAACACACAATCTAGCTACGCTTATTGCCTTAAAAAGTAAAAGAATTAATTAAATAAAATAACTAAGAGAGTGTTGCCCTACGTAGAGGGCTTAAACAAATAATTAAATGGTTTTATTACAGACCCAATTATTGAATTGAATTAAAAATGAACACCTAATCTAAAACTAAAAGCAAAAGTGTCTTCAGTGCTTGTGTCCTTGTCCTATTGTATTGCTTTGCTTCCCTTTAACCTTCCCTCTGTGTAACCTTTAGGTACTTAGGTTGAAAACTTTTGTATAGTTTGATTGAGGGCCCTCTGAGGGCTCCCTGAGGACACTTTTGAGAGTTTGAGGGACCTCCGAGGGTACTTTTAGGGCACAAAAATAGCTCTACTGCACGTTCCGACGCTTCCTTGCAAAAATCAAAAGACAAAACACGAAAAACGAGAAAGCGAACTACACAAAAATTGAAGGTCAATATAAACAAAGATCACAAAAGCATGAATTAAACTAACATGAAATAGCAAGCCATTATAGGACAATAGTAAAACTAACTATCTGAGTAACAAACCATGTAACAACTACTACTTAATCTTGAACAATAAAAATGTGAACTAATCAAATAATGAACTAATTATGAAGTAAATAAAACATGACTACATTAACTATATGCAATCTAACTAAACGTGAATTAAACTAAAACAAATTGATTAATGCTAAACCAAGAAGGAAAACATGAACTAAAATTGAGGATTTAACAATCTAATCAAATGCAGCTACTAAAGCAACTTCTAGGGAAATAACTGTGAAGACACGTGAATGTAAAACCACTTAAGAAAAACTATATTAACTTAATTATTCTAAACTTGACATGAACAACTAAATAAAGTTGAATGCATTAATTCATGAATAGCCAAACCTATATGTCAAAATCAAGTAAAATACTTTCCAACTAAACTATTAAATAAGTTAGCATACTGAAATGAATAAATTACTAATCACTACTAAACACTTGAAAACAACCTAATGACACACCGAAGGCTAATGTAAAACAAATCAGATACAACTAGTGCACGAAAGACTACAAGAACGACTAATGGAACTCATTTGGTTAATGAAATAAAGAACTAATAAAACCAAGAAACAAAAAAAAATTGTATGCAAGACCGACTAATAAAATAAAGAAAACTAAAACGTTGCTGACACACTATACTAATAAACTTATCAACATAGGAATTAGCGTGAATTTAAGCTGCATATAAAAATAAACACAGACATCATTAACTATTCACACAAAATTAAACAATTGATGCAAACAGCCAAAATCGGCTACAGTAAAAACGATATTCCAAAAGAATAAAACGAAACTATAATGATCAAACAAAATGACTATTTCTAATGTACTCTATGATAGGAATTTTTTGTAGATAAAATGAAATAAACTAAGTACTTACTGACCAAAGAACTTACCTAACTTCAATCTAAACGATGCTATCAAAGAACAATAATGACTATAACGGCTAATGAAGAAAACATTATTTATTTAATCTAAAGAATATCGACCCCAACCAAAACATGAGACACGTCATTTTATGCTAGATCTGACCTAACCCTAATAAAAAAACTAATCACAGAACATGAAAATATATGAAACCCCTATTCTAAATCTAACGATCTATCTATAAAACGCGATTATTCAACACTTAGATAAAAAATGGCTAAACTATCAAATCAACATATATATTTTTTGTTTATTTTCAGACGTAGACACGAAATAACCTAAATGAATATGCAGAGGTTATGATCTACTAAAAATATATGCTATGCGATGCTTAATGCAATGGAAACCTAAATCTACGATGAAAAAGATAGGGAAAGAAACAAACCGTAATTTGCTTCCGATGGAGGGGTTGAGAAGAAGAGGGTGGTGATTCCAGCTGCGTGCACACGATCCCACCAAAAAAGAAGAGGCTGCCGATGAAGAGAGGATCCGAGGCTTGATGAAAAGGAGGGAGAAGAAGAAGAAGAGGAGAGGAAGGGAGAATGAGAAATAGACTTTCAGAGAGAGAAATCAAGGGAGAGAGGGAGGCAAGATGGAGGGGATCACGTTTTCCAATGCTGGAAAAACGTGTTTCCCTTCTCAACATGTCTATTTATAATGTAGAATTAGGTTAAAACACCTTTTTCAAAACAAGTCCGATAATTTTTCAATAATTTCCAAAAAAGGTCTTTTGAAAAACATGTTTCATAAAACTCACATTCCTAAACTAATTAAAGCTCAATTAATTAAAAACCTAATCTAATTAACTTAAGAAAATCCTAAACTAATGAAAAACACTAAAAAAACGCAGGGAAAGGCTTCTGACTATGTGATTTTATGATAAAATTCAATGCGATACGGTTTCTTGAAACTAACGATAAAAATGAGTTTTTAAAGCGATTTTGTCATGGATCATGCATAAATTAAGATGAATAAATATGTAAATTGCATGCATGATCAGGGAGTATATATGCAAGATTTTTGATGAATAATTCCATGATGATCAAGGTAATTTTTGAAATCATTTGATACAAATTTTCTTCTGGAATCAGTTTTAAAATTTTTTAATGTTTGTTTTAAATTGATTTCTAACATAGTTGTGAAATTTTTGAAAACATTCAAACACTTCGGATTTGACTATAAGAAAATATATCCATGTATGTCTATTATAATTATCCACAAAAATAACATAGTATGATACTCCTTTAGAAATAATCGGTGTCGGTCCTCATACATCTTAATGTATTAAGTCAAATGGTTCTTTAGAGACAAAGTGACTAGGTCCAAAAGGCAAAATTTTTATTTTTCTAAGGATGTAATATTGACAAATAAAATCTTTTTCATTACAATTTTCGAGAAATGGAAATAAGTGCAATTTTGAGTATTTTTGAAAGAATTTTGCAATGTTCCAAAACTTTTGATTTTTAGAGAGGTTCCAGTGGTGGTTAAAATATAAGAATCATTTGGGTTAACACGACATTCAGATAATATGGACTCATTTGGAGTCATATGAAAAGATGCATCGGAATCAAGGATCCAAGAGGTCTTACTAGGGTCCACGCTAGTAGATATGACCGCACCGGAGAGGGAGGAAGGTTGATTCTTGAATAATGGTTGTAATGCCTCCATAAGTTGAGCAAGCGACATTGATCCAATACCTTTAGAGCTTTCATCTATATTGCTTTTCTCAAAGGATGGTCATACGAAGCAACCTTCTTTTCTTCTCTTCTATCTTCTTTCCTTGTCTTCGGTCAAAAGAGCTTGATATGGTCTGACTCATTATAAAAATGACATATGATCTTTTTTGGATTCATACTCATTAGCGCCTCTTCCAAAATGTGGAGGCTTATAGGTTCTTGTATGATTTTTGGGTCTTGATATATCAAGAACCAAATCTTCATCTTTGGATGAAGTGATTTTCTTCATTCTATTTTCTTTCATAGTTAATTATTCAAAAAATGACAAACTTAGTTCTTTCAAATTCGGGTCTAAGGCCATTAACAAAGTGATAAAAATGCTCTATTTTGATTTATTTTTCACAAAGCTCAATATCTATAAGACAATGCCATTTAGGCTCTAAAAGCGCCAATTCATCTCAAAGGAGAGAGAGGGCATTATAAATTTTTTTTATGCTCATGTCTCCTTGGGTCATAGTCCTAACTTTATTTTGGAGGTTGAGCAATATTCTCTAGGGAATACATATCTTGAAGATATTTCCAAGCATTACTATCAAAATCAAACTTTTCCAAACTAGAACATTTTTTATACCAACACTATTAATGAACTATCCTATAATCTTATAATGACCCATTTTTCATTCTTTCCACCTTTTCTTATAATCGGGAACAACTTTGGTCATGACATCTCCTTGGAACACTACTTCTTTTTCATCGACATTCTTTGTAAGCACAAGTTTTGGCTCTTTCTTGGTGCCATCCAGCAAACTCTATAAACCCTTGCTTCAAATTTGATGTTTGCTGATCGATGCCCACATAACATAATTGAATCATCGAGTCTCACGGGAATGGAGACGATGGTCTCTCATTCCTCTTCCATAGTAATAACTATGATGAAGAGAGAAAGAGAGGGGAAGTGAAGTTTTATTGGACACCAGGAGCTCATGATCCACAAACTTACGTCCACACGAACAACACATCCTCAAGAATCAAAGGTTTAAAGCTCCGAAATGAATTAAAACAAACACTCAAACCTCACACAAGAAGTACGAAACACACTCAAAATGTGTTTACTCACATAAGTCACTAAGGGCCAACAAAAACACAAAAAAAGATATTATTGAGAGAGGAATGCACAAAGAATGCATTAGGAAAAGCATAACATTTAATGGGACAAGAGGTCCCTATTTATATACAAAAAAGAGGGCCAAGAGGACCCATATAACTGTTGGGAAAGGCCCCAACAACTAGAAATATAGTTGTTGGAGATTCCCAACAGCTATATTGACTATAGGACAAAAAAGGTCAGTTCTGCCCCTAAAGGGCATAGCCTATTACATGCACAAAATTGACATCATACCCCTAATGGGTATTTCCTTTTACAAGATAAAAAAAAATATTATATATATAAGTGAATACACACACATATATACATGAACGTAAAAATATGTACATAACAATATGTATATATATTACTATATTAAAAAACGAGGAGGCTTAGACATGGCTAACATGGAATCCTCATCTTTGGAGGTACGTTTTTTTAGTCTATTTTCCTCCATAATCAATTCTTCAAGTATCTCAAGAATAGAGGAAACATCACCTCTATGGAGAAAAGTAGGCTTGGTACCTTCAAATTTGAGTCTAAGACCATTGATGAATTGATAGTAATGCTTCCCTTTACTTGCTTCTCACGGAGCTCTATGTTCATAGGACTGCTTTTTGGGCTCAGGTAGGGCTAATTCATCCCAAAAGAGAAATAAAACATTATAATATTCATGTATGCTCATATCCCCTTGGGTCATAGTCCTCACTTTGTTTTGAAGATTGCACACATTTGCAATATCTTTTAAAGAATAATGTCTTGAAGGTATTTCCATGCATCACTTGTATAGTCGAACTTTGCCAAACTTGTACACTTTTTGGTATCCACACTATGGATGGGCCATGCCATGATTTTGGAATGACCCATCTTCCATTCTTTCCATCTCTTCTCATAATCGGCAACTGCTTTGTTCGTATCTTCTCCTTGTAGTGCAACCTCATTTCCGTTGTCATTATTGGTGAGGATAAGTTTTGGCTCCTTATCGAAGCAATTAACCAATCTCTATAGCTCTTTGCTTCAAATATGGTGCTTCACAATAGAAGCCCACATCACATAATTGGTGTCATTGAGTATTACAAGAATGGTGGTGATTGTCTCACGGTTTTCCTCCATCACAATGAGCAAGAAAACAAGGTGAAAAAAGAGTATTGGATAACAAAGCTCTTTTGGACACCACGAGCTCACGATCGCTCAATCCACAAGCTCATGTCGACACAAACACTTTGTCTACAAGAATCAAGAGCCCAAGGCTCTAATACCATGTAATAAAATAAGGAATGAGCCCACACACCTTACAAGAGGCACAAACACAAGCCACAACAAGGCACAAACACAAAAACCACTCAGGGCTAAGAAGAGCACACTCAAACAATTAAAAATAAATGATTTATTAATAATAAATGCACACAAAAATGCATAGTAAACAAGGCACAAGAAGTCTCCTATTTATACACAATACAAGGAGTAGAGGGGACCATAATCTCGCCTTTCTAGCCGTTGGGAGGCGCCAATGACTATAATAGTCAAAAGACCATTTTACCCTTACCAAAAATAAAAAGTACATTTGCCCTAAAATACATTCTAAAATAAAAGAAAAATAAATAAATATATATACATACATTAAATATATGTATTTACATACATATACATATATATGTGTGTATATATATATATACCTATATATACAACCAATACATATTTGAACACATACATGATAGCCTATGTCACACGGACTCTTCTAACAGGGCGTCACACCCGCAGCCAGACGAGTGCAACACTTTGACACAACTTCCTTTATGTTAGGTGAAGTCAACCACACTGAGGTCCATTTCTATCCAAAAGTAGATTCAGTTAACCCGTCCATTTCTATCCAAAAGTAGATTCAGTTAACCCTAATCAAGTCCATTTTTATCTATATTATATATAAATACATAAATGCACACAAATACACATAGTGTTAACTTAAAACTGTTAAAATATATATATATATATATATATATATATATATATCCTCCCCGCACCCAAATTTTATTAAAGTGCCACATTGCCGCATCCACACCCGTACCTGCACCCGCACCCGCACCCGCACCCGCACCCGCACCCGCACCTATGTGACAGATGGTAGCCGTTAGTTGTTTGTGGGTACTTGATAACTAGTTAAATCGCTCAAGGATATTGTGAGTTTAGTTAAATGTTATTTATTGGTGTCTTAGAAATTTCTCATTGTTGTTAGATAATCGAACTGAGAATTAGTTCGAGGTGGAATTCAAACCTGAGGCTTCTTGGTTAGAATGGTGCAATGCTAACTGGTCCAGATTTCTTGTTCAACTCCTATCTTATTAATGTTTGTATGACATTTTTATTTTATTTTTTTACAAAAATAAAAATTTTCAAGATTCAACCTAGTCACTCAGTTAGCTGCTTGAGTTCTAAGTCGTAGGGTAATCAACTTGTGGTTAGTGTCATTCTTTCTCAATATCCATAATTATATGCTCGACTATCATTTGTTCAACAGATTATGACTGATCAATTTTTTATTGTTCTTCAATCTGCCATTTTCTCTTGAAGCATAAAAGAGAAGGAACTTAATTAGGAAAGATTGTTAAAAAAATGCTGAGGGGAAAGTTGCCACAGCCACCTGCAACAAAATAAAACAAAAACAATGTGAATCAAAGCTAATTCTTTTGAGGCCACTCACCATGTGTTATGCAATCCATAATAGAGCATAAATGTCTTTACTCATCGAGAATGCAACTGCACATTTTATTCTTTTCTTTTTTCTCCATAATCTTTTTCTTGTTTGCTTAATATTTTAGCTGTATGTTATCATTCAAAATTTGTAATAATTTGTCATTGGCATGTGAAGAACCTTAGCCTTGATCTCTATCCTATTCAATTTACATTCTTGTGTAGCAGAATCTGCCATACACCTTCTGTATATGCTTGTTTAAACACCAATTTCAAGTTACATGCCTGTGTGCAAGAAGTGACAATGTTCTGTATGTTCTTCCAGGGGCCTTGAGATGCACACATATCTGTTTGAATACTTAGTTGTTCTAGGTGCTGCCACGTATTTACATTAAATGGTACATGATATATTCGTTTTAAAACCATCTCTTCTTATTTTGATGAACTTCTTTGTTTGCTCGAGCCATAATCCTGCATCCCTCTCTCAAAAAACACCCATACTGTACTTGCCACACCTATTCATACTGCACATATTTTTTTGTCCATATTTCATAAATTTTTGCAATTCATTCATGGATGGGCTGCATCTGTGCAATGTTTGTGTACATGCTGCAATTGGAGATGCTCATTCATGTTGATGGATGCATCTAAAGGGAGGGAAAATACCATCTCTATAGTTAAGCTGGTGGGTTAAGCATATCGTTCGATGTAATTGTGCTGCTTGTCTATCATTTTGATCGTAATGTAAAAGCTATCTCCTATGACATGGCGTGCATAAACATTGGTTTTTGATTCATTTAGGCACTTGTATCAATGATGATCTTTTAGTGAAGAAAGAAACTTCCAGCATTCATCAGGGAAAATACAATTCTTCTCTTGCATGGCAAAGCCAAAGTGGTGCTAAAGTTGCAGATTTGAAATGTTTTGATGACAATCATTCAGCTGAAATTTCAGAGCAGAGTGCATGGTTGCCTTTTATTGGAACATCAGGGACATCAGTGTCATCACCTTGCGTCACATTGCATGATTGTCAGCCCCCTTCACCAGATATCTTGCCTGATGTGAGTGCTTGGACACTTGTGAATTCAGACTCTGTCTCCAATGGATGTTTCAGTCAAGATGACTCATGTAACACACGTTCTACAGTTGTTTATCCAGATGCAACATGTTATCCATTTATTCAATCATTACCACTGCTACCAACTGGCAACAATCTATCAAATGAGATAGGCAATGCAGGAAATACAAGTTGCAATAGCTGCCTTCCTGCGGATCCATTTAGAAACTCCAATGGCCCTGCTGTTTTTTCTTTTAAGGGATCCAAAAGTAACTCAGCTGCGGAGGGTGATGCAGTTCACAATTTGAAACAAAAACACAATGTCAGCAACAATAGCAACACTATTTACTCACAGGTTATGGGACATTCTTTCTCAAGTTACAGGGGTGACTTTGATTATTTTTCACAAGAGAAGTCATTTGGAAATTCTGAGTCAAGGTCCCCACATTCTAATCTTTCAATTTCTGCTAATTCTGTACAGGTTTTGGATGTGCCTGTTTTTTCTGGTCAAACTTTGCATGAGAAGAATGATCAAGTCATTTCTGCTGTGGATTCACCCTGTTGGAAAGGGGCACCAGCTTCTCGGTATTCTCCATTTGAGGCTGCAAAAGATGTTACTTCACCGCATTGTTTGAAGAAATTTGAATTGTGTGATCAGTTTCTTCCTGTGCATGATGGACTTGTTCCATCTTTCAAAGCATCCAACACGTTGATTAGGAGGGATGATGAATGTGTTGATGGTTCTTCGCTACCTGTTTGCCATATGAACCCTTTCTCTCTGCATCTAGACCTTAAATCTGCGATGATAGATGAAATGAATTTAGGTGCATGTAAGAATTACACTAGTGTTATTTCTGAAGGAATTCAGAAGAAGAGGGAACAGTGCATTTCTTCCACCTGTGATCAAAACAACTCTGCATTGAAAAATTCAAGCATAGATTCTTTAGCCAAAGAAAAATCTGATGCAATCTCTCTTGGAAAAGCCATCATGTCAGAAGCCATAGTAACAGATAATTCGACTAATCATAAGAGGCCCGTGCAGGATGGGTTGTCAGATTTTTTCTCTCAACCTTTTGGCTATATTCAGAATTCACTTTCTGCTGGATTTAGCATTTCCACCGAAGCTGCTGAAAAACTTAATGGGTTTTCTGATAATTCAAATGGACATCTGCCTGCAAGGACCGACACACATACAGTGCTCAAGGCAATGTATAATCTGTCAGCTTTGCTTCTTTCAGGTTGTTATACAGATCAAAATGGCCTGAAAGAACATGACCTCAAGGTTCTTCAACTTGTTATTAATAATCTTGATGAGTGCATTATCAAACAATCTGGTCATCTATCGAAGTCTTGTCCTCCATTAGACAGCTCTTTCATCCGCAAGCACGTAGCTGATTCTTGTGGGGTATGGCTTATATTTCTTGTCTGGTTTATATGCTAATGATTATTTGAGTGAGCAGTAGTTACTAGGAGCTTTATCAGGCAGTTATCATAATTTAATTAGGACGCTAGCACTGGCATATTAATTGTACTGTCGAAATGAATGTTGTAAGTATTGTACCGTATCATGTGATACGGTACAATACATATCATAACTATAGCCTAACTTGATACGCGATATGAGTGTATCATATCTGTATTAGCTATATCATACGATACAACCCTGTATCGTACCATCTCGTACACTGCTGGGTGTATCATATGATACGTGTCTGGTACACTTTAAAAGGGACAAAACTCTACTTTTTTAATTTTGGGTTTTAAAGACTTCTCTAGGACCGATTCTCTCATTTGTGTAGAGGCCTTATTAGGAGAACCCACACACCCTAAGAGGCATGAGGGCGATTTTGGTGCCGAATTGCGCGCGAACGAAAGGGCTTTTGCGGATTTCTCACGTAAGAGTGCATTTCCATCATTTTTTTATTCAAGGGAGTGGGCTAAGGGAGGAGAAGAAGATGAAGATAATGATGTTGATCATGATGATGATTGAGGTTATATTTTAAAAAAACTTGGTTATTTAACACTTAAGTGTTCATAAACTTGGTTATTTTGTTTTTGTTTGTGTAATATGAAAGTATGAGTCTTGTAGCATGTTGTTAGTTGCAAGTTATTTAATATTTTGCATTGTTCTTGTGAGATATGCATGCAATATTATCTATATTAGTTGATGTTTGATGATGACTTATACAACTCATAGAGACATAAATGCTTCGTATGTGATTTTATGGTTTATTTTGTGCAATTCATCATTGTTTCATGTGTTATGATTTTTTAGATTTTTTGCTATTTTTTTCTTGAATTTTTGAAATTTTTTATTACAAAATTATGATTTTTTAGAATACGCTACAATACGTATCTTTGGCCTTGACCGATATGGGTAAGGATGCTCTACTTACAACCTTTGTCGAAATACAACTCGATTTGTGAATGGAAATCTAGAAGCTTTCCTCTCGTTAGTACTTTAGGTTTATTGGATGTTATTCTTTATATTCTTGCAATTTTCTTTGAAAATTTGTGTTCTCTTAGAGTCCAGACATTTATGGGGAACAGGGGTCTCATTGTTTATTGAAAGATTTTATCCCTGTAGATGTTTGACAATCTATACCAATGATTGAGGCTTTTCTGCAGTCTCCAGCTGTGATTAGTATTCTGGCACTTATGTTCTCTTGGGAGACTCTTAGGGTTCACACTCTGTTGCTTTCGATATGGACTCTTGCTATATAAATAAATTTGCAGGATGTTGGTTGAGAGAGTTCTTGCTACTTGCTCGAGTCTTAAGACTCGTTACAAGAAGTATTGGCTTTTTTATCATTTCAAGTCTTAACTCTTTCCTGGTTCTCCTTTTAGTTCTTCAGCTATATTTTGTTACTCTGCTTTTATTGACCTTTCATTTATTCATTACCATGAGACCAATTTGCATTTGGCTTCTTGTCTTGACAGGCAGCTTCAAATGACGGTTTCATAGGTCCTAATTTTTGAAGTTTCCTTTTCTTTAATTGCATATTATTCAGGTACTGTTCATGTAGACACTATTGGAAAATGTTATATCAAAAGCTGCAATTTTGTTTCCTAGGCTGCAGGTCAGGACAATCATTTGGACTTCATTGACCATGTTGGCCAGAGCAGCAATAAGAAAGCCAGTGAAACTGGCAGATCAATTCATACGAATGGCACTCCAATCACTGTTCAGTCTCATAAATTTGCTTCTATTGGTGGTGACCTACATTTTGAGGAAGAGAATAGTACAAGTCAGGTAATTTTCTTCCAGGGTCTTCCAGTTTATTTTGTGGTGGTGATAGGGTTGCCAAGAACGCAGAAAAATCAAGCCTTCATTGTCAAGCTGCCACTTTTGTAAAAATGAAGTTTTATAATTATTAAAAGATGGGATTTTGGTGAAAAAATGATGTTAACTGGTAGCTGCTGACAGTTGTCAAGCCTTCTTTTTCCAAATTTGATGGCGTTGTCATGAAATCATGTCATTTTCTTTTGCTTCTTTTTTTTTGATTCAGTTGGTTTGTCCATAGGCTATGGAAAAGCTGTTGAATAATTTTTATGATGGAGAAGAGAACCATCCGCAAATTCATCTGTACAGAAATTTGTGGCTTGAGGCTGAAGCAGCACTGTGTGCAATGAAGTATGAGGTCAGACTGGCCGAGATGAAAGCTGAGATTGTGAAACACAAACAGCACCATGGTAGAGGTTAACCAATTCCGATGGAGGGTTAATCTTTTCTTTTCTAAACTTCAGCTATTCTGCATTGTAGAACTAAGCATGTGTTCCTTTTACAGATTCCCATGGTTCTTTAAATACAAGATCCAACTCTAGTTCTGGGGAAACAAGATCAAACAATGTACACGATGGCATCGAACAGAACTCTGATAAGGCTAAAGGTTTATTGAGTGAGCATGATGATGTGGACTCCTCAGTTATTGCACGATTTAAAATCTTGAAACAGCGAATTGAGAGATCACATAAGCAGGAAGAAGGGCCCACATTATTACCCAACTCTAGAGACATTAAAGACATCGATTCTGATCAGCATAGAGAGAAGCCAGTCATGCAGGCCCCAATGAAAGCTGAGTTTGAGAATCACAAACCACACAGTGGAAAAGGTTAACCAAATCGGGTTTCATCTACGTCCCTTCCTGTATTTATTTATTTATTTAATTTATAACACGGAGAAACCACATCCGGAACTGAAGACCTGGTTGCGCTTGTCTTCAGCCTACTGTACCTACAGTCTGCCCTGGAGGCTTAAAACTCCGTGGGTGTGCGCCCCCCCTAATAAGCCTTCTACTTCACCTTGTGGAAGGGGTTGCCTACATGGGGACTCAATCTTGGGCTAGGGGGAAAGCACTATATCCACAAGCTCGAGGCCATGTTGGCAACCCTTGGGGTTCATCTCTTCACTCACTTATTCTGCATTGTAGAAATAAACGTGTATTTTCTTTGCAGATACAGCTGGTTCTTTAAATGCAACGTCCAGCTCCAATTCTGAAGAAATGAGATGTTCAAATGGAAATCACGATGGCATGGATGATGGTATTGATCAGAACTCGGTTGAAGCTAAACGGTTGCTGCGTCTTCCTGATGATTTGGAGTCTTCAGTTATTTTAAGATTTAAAATCCTTAGAGAGCGCATTGAGAAATCCAATATGCAGGAAGAAGGGCCAGCAATATTGCCAGACTCTATTGATATTGAAGACATTGATTGCCACCAGCATACGGAGGAACCGATCATTACTGACGTTGGTTTTACAGAACAATGCTGGAGGCCATACATAGCTGCTGCACTGCAGAATAGTCTGGTCCAGTTTCCAGAAGATCGACATGCAGGAGGTTCTTTTATACCAGCTACGCATGTTTTGCTCAACAGCAGCACGTACAATGTGAGTTCCACGATGGCTCCAGAAGAGCCAGACGTAACCGGAGCTTTTCCTGTGTGCACTAAAGATGGGCTCGTATCTCTCATGCATAATGGAGAACGCACTCTGAAGAAGGAACCAGTTGAACAATTAAAGGGGTCTGAGAAAAGATTTGCCAGTGGAGCCGCAAGCTCGTCCCAGTCCGACTGCACTTACGATTGGGAGCATGTGCTGAAGGAGGAGATTTCATGTTAAAGTGCCATGAAAACGAGATAGACAGTCTTGGAAGAACGGGCTACTTCAATCTATAACATGTATTAACATTTGCATCTTGCATTCATCCGCATCCATTTGGGCTTCATTTTTTTTTTCCATAGACAGGGTTACTTGAGCCATTCTGGCAGACGTGCCAAAACTTATCGCAGGGAGCCAGGCCCATTAAATTACCCGGTTCTTGGTGAGGATTCCTTCGTCATGAAAAAGTGTTTATATATATATATATAAGATGTTAATTGACAATATGTGAAGGAGTATGAACCAGTCACAGATATCCATGATATTTTCAAAATATTGTGATATTATAGCTGTAAATTCATAAAACGATAATATAGGTAAAATATCATGATATTTTGAAAATATCATTAATTTGATAATATCGTGATATTATCAATTAATTTTAGTGCTTTTATTTAATTTTTGCATTTTAAATGTTTTTTCTTTCTTTTACATTTTACTTATTTCTTTTATTATTTATGTATTTTTGTCTAAACATGATATTTTCCTACTTTTGTTATTTTATATATTTTTTAAGCCTCAAGATTTTTTTGAGATTTATCACCAAACCTATAATATAACGATAAATAGCCTTTTTTTTTTGAAAGCTCAGCTGGGGTTAGACCCACCCCTACCAGTTATACAATTGTGCCATTTGGTTTTGAACGTAAAACTTCCCAACACAAAGTGACGTGCACTAGCTGCTCCTACCAGACAAGAGGAGCCTTCATTTGTATCACGATAAATATCCTTGTCGAGATATAGCTGATATCGATATTTGTGATTGGTATGAATCAAGAATTTTTTGTTTTTTTTTTTTCTTAAATTTCACTGTATGAATGTGATTTAGATGCTTTATTTTTATAAAAACAGACTCTTTGGATAATTGATTCTTATATACGGGTAGGTTTTTATAAGGTTTAAAAAATTGATGGTATAAGATTTTTTAAAATATTTAGTGCCTAAAAAATCATGTTTTTTTTATCGAAAAACATTATCCAACACATTTGTATAGTTAGATTTAAGTAATACATGAAAAAAACCTTTTGAAAGCCTGGTTAGCTAGAAAAGTAGTTAGTAGTTGCTACGTTCTCATATAAATAAATGAATATATATAGAGAGAGTAGAGCATAGGTACTTGAACATTAGGTGCTTGCGATACATGTTTAATGAGTTTTTATGCTCTTTTGGTATTTTTTTTTACAGTTTCAACCTTATAAATGACCGATTTATGAGAAATCCACACCATGATCATGTGTTTTTAATAAAAAAAATGATATTTGGAGCCTAAAAAATTTACAAAGATTTTGAATAGTTGATTTTTCAAACCTTATAAAAACCCACGGAATTGAACACTTCAAGAGTTGATCCCTATAAAATCAAGTATATAGATCATATCTGTATGATCACAATATAAAAGTAAAACAAAAAAGATATGAAAAACTCATCATATCACAAGTACCTACGCTCAACTCTCTCTATATACCTATATATATAATTCATGCTAAATATGACACGATGCTAAATGAAATATTTTATCAATTTTTTTTTTTGTGTTTTTTAAAAGTAATCTATACGTTTGTTTTTATAGGAATCGATCCTTGGAGTATTTGATTCTGATACATTGACAGAGTTTTATAAGGTTTCAAAAATCAATGGCCTACAATTTTCATAATTTTTTGAGGTTGACAATACCATTTTTTCATAAAAAATGCATGATCTAAGTGTCAATGGTGTTACTTTTTTTTTAAAAAGATATTTTCAATAAAAATCAAGTGTAAACCACACACCAAATCTAAATAATCGGCTCACACAAAAGTGGTGAAGTCCGGGTTGAACCACAAGTTACGAGATAAGAACAAGTATTTCAAATAAATCACACTATTTATTGCCTCAAAAATAGAAAAGAGTACGAAAGCAAACACGCACAAAACCTATTACAAAAGCGCGAACGACAATAAAAATTACAACCCGAAAATGATAAAAATGACCTAATGCCCTAACTATAAAAATAAGAAAATAAAAACTCCAAATATAATTTCGCGCCAGCTTCCTTCAACCCGTGTGCAAGAAACTTTAGTGGGTCCACTTCATCCACCTTGTCCACCGTAGTGCTCATTGAGGCCACCACATGCAATCACACAAAACGGAAACACAAAAGACAAAACTATTTATATATTATATTAGTGATCCGACAAAGACTCAACTAGACTTAACTTAAGCATTCAAAACTTAATTTTAGGTTCTGATTTTTTGATGAAAATCAGCACATAACACGTACAAAGTAACTCAACTACGACACCAAAAACTCACCACATACACCCCAAGACACTTAATCACCGAAAACTTGACAAAAGTAGCAAAACTACTCTACCAAATTTAACTTAACCTAACTTAGCTTGGACAGACCGTGGACTAGGTTTGGATGTATCCTAAACCTAACCTGGGTGACCTAACTTACTCCATAATATTTGACTTACTAAAGACAAATAACATAAACCAACAAAGGGCCTAGCCCACCCGGCTATATCACCTTGACTAGATCGACCCACTGGATCTAGCCGACCTAGCTAGGCTTGGTTAGGATGGGTCCAGGTGGGGGACTACCTTTTCTTCCTAAAAGGGAGGTCTCTAGTTGCCTAACACACACAAGGGAACCTTCCTCTTAAAAAAATTCAAATTTAGGAAGAGGAGAAGGAAATGATTCATAAGTTGGACTTTCTAATTTTAGAAAAATAAAAAGTCTAAGAATAGAAGGTAAAAAAGGAGGACTCTCACTTTTTTGGAGCCTTCCAAAATTGAAATTAAGCAACTCAGGGAAAAATATTTAGACACTTTCTTAACATGTCTAATCACATCCAGGCAAGAAAAACTTGACACTTACTTACAAAAAAAAATAAAAAAAAAATTCATTTCTGAAAATTGTTGGAACTAAAATCAGAGGTCAGATTTCTGTAGGGCTAGAAAACCGGCTTCAATAAAATAGCCATAAAATCCCAACTCCTAGTTTGATTGAGCTGAAATTTGGAAAGAATACTCTAGGCACGTACATCTAACACATACTAAAATTTCAGTCTTAAACTTTTGGATCCGCCGAAACAATCTGTTTATTAGATCGGAAAATTCAGGTCTGACACAAAAAATTCGGTCGATGAAGAAAAGAGCTTTCTGGCCAAAATAAAAATTCTAAGATTTAAAACAATGTGTCTAAGCGATCCTAAACAATCCTAATATACAAAAATCACAAAGAGTAGATCTAAATATGCAAGAAGAATAAAATAAAATCTGATCTATATACAAGAAACCCTAAAAATCTAAAGAAGGGGTAGAAGAAGGAACTTACCGGTGGTGGTTCCTGATTTTATATTGGGTTGAGAAAAGAGCAAATCTCTCCTATGATGGTGTTGCATCTCAGAGGTTGCCTACAACGTAAAGAGTGATGCCACGTCAAGCTCTTGGCTACTACACATGAAACTCACATAGAGAGGAAGAAGGGAAGAAGAAAGAACAAAAGAAAAGAGAAGAAGAAAGAAGGAGAGAGAGTTCCCCATGTTGAAAAAGAAAAGGATGAAAGAGTGTGGGGGTGGGGGGCAGTTCTTAAAGGAAAAATCAGCTTCTCCTTAGGTTTTCTAATATATTTATTATGTAACTTTATTAATTTTAAAAATTTTAAAAACACTTCTAACATTCCTATTTTCAAAACCACTCAAAAGTAATACTTATTTCTAAAACTACACTACAAGTACCATTATTTTATAACACTTCCAAGGTGGCGCCCCTATGGAGGGCTATTTTGGATTTTTTAACCTTTGTAGATTTGAGATTAGAGCATGTAGGATTTGGATCTTGACTTTGGATCTTCACTCCAACTGCTTTGAAATAATTCTAAAATACCTGAATTGCACTTAATTTGAACAAAATTCGCACCAAAAGCTTCTTGAATACAAAAACACCAAAATTCATCAACCATGGGTATTTTAACATTAAAATCAATGAAATTCATGCATAAATTATATAAAAATACATATAATTTATGCATGCAGTCAATTTTTAGTAAATGCATATAGGGTGGCCGTAGGCTGTTATCTCTCTCTCTCTCTCTCTCTATATATATATATATATATATATATATATAACGTTTAAGGAAGAAAAAAGGACACAAAAGCGTTCCCAACCACTAATGTACATAATTAGCGTACACACCCAAAACTAAGCATAAAATAAATGAATATACGCTAACATGGGGTAATAGACCAAAACTGACAGAGCTTAATAGGCACATGGGGTTTGGAAACAAATTTGAACTCTAAATGCACAAGCGATGCACACAAGCGAACCTGGCCAAAGCTAAAATGACTATGGTTGAATTTATGAAATCTATTTAGGAACTCAAATAATTCAAAATTAATGACCAAACACATGCAAAAGATTAAATTAATCTAAGAGCACATACAAAAATTCAGTTTCATACAACACATTAAAGTTCCTTAAGGCGTTTCACTGAACACTTGATGAGCGCCTCTCAATCACATGAAAACAAATTTTGAAGGCACAATAGTCCACACTAAAATATTGTGAAAAATGTTGGTACCTGTCCTAGCAATACCTTCTATAAATAAAAATTCAGATTTGATCAAAATCATATTAATGATTCATAAATATGAGAAAAACACACAAATAGTCACTTTACGAACTTGTCCTAAACCATTAAATTTTAAATGAATGTACCCTATCCTAAACAAATAAAAACTAATGCATGCAAACAACGAAATGTGGACAATTACGAATATCGAACATGATCAATAGGAAAGAAACAAAACGCAGTAAAACATGGCTTCCAATCCAGCCATTCAATCATAAATGAAATCAGAAAATCAAGTGAGTTTCTTAATTGTGGAATTGAGTTCATTAAGCATTGTCATGAAGATTAATCATGCATAAACCTTTCTCTAATGGAAGATTACATATCAAACATTAAAAAATACACTTCAATTAATCAAAACGCAAATCCGACCGATGGTGATGGGGGTGATACAAAACTACCTATAACCTACATACACCTATCAGAAGCCTAAACAGATCCTAACAAGCCATTGGAGCTAATATTTGAATCCGCGGCCAAAATTCAGATAAACCTAAAATGTAAAATTTCAAGCTACAAAAATTATAAAAAATCAAGAATACTATCTTGATTCTACAAAATAATTTTTGGAGAAAAACAACGTTTATTTTTTCTAAAAAAAAATATGAAAGTTTAAAAAAATGCCAAAAATATGGCGTTTTGGCCTAGCGCACTTTATTTAAGCTAGGTGTGAGCTAAGTTAGTTCATTTGGGTTTGTCAGTGTTCTTTCCTCGAAAATGTCTTCATCACGTTCTCTTCGAGTTCACTTAGATACACCGCATCTTTCTTGGGGTTAAAAGACTTCATCCTTGTAACTTGTGCCTTGCCAGTTAAATCTCTTTGGTACCTAAAAATAAGTTTTTAACATGGAAAAGGAAAAATTCATATGTAGGCATTTTAATTAATAATTATAAGAATAAAATAATGACTATCCTGCATTTCTTGAGATAATATCTATTTTGAAATAATCCAAATAAAATTATCATAGCATTGTTAATGGGGTTTGAGCAAAGAGGGGGTCCCACCGATGGTGATGACTGCTTCGGTGTTCACATGCTTGCCGATGGTCTCCACTCCAACAACACATAAACACAACACACGGGTTTCACCTGGCAAGGTTGAGCAGCTTGACCACCTCTCAATGACAGATCCCATGTGAGGCAACGTCCAAGAAGGTAAAAATCAATGGGGAGAGAGGGGCACCCACTTCTTCTTCATGCCATTTCTCAAGAGGATTTTTCAAAGGCAGCATCAAGACCCCATCCTCTTCATGTTTTCCTCTTTTAACAACAAGAAATGGAGGAGAGACAATGTGTCTCTCCCTTCCCTTGGGAAATTAAGATGAGCCCCCAAATGGCTAATGGGGCGGGTCTTCTCCAACGGCTATAACAAAGCCTAAGTGGATCCAAAATAAGCACAAATAAGATCCTAACCCGATTCATGACTCAAAACTCGATCCACACTCAAGAAAAAGTGGGTCGGTCTTTATAACTACCGAAATACAAAATTACTCGTATCCCACATACACTCGCCAAAAGCCCAAATAGATCCTAACGGGCCTTTACAGCTAATATCTGAATCTGTGGGCAAAATTTAGATAAACCTAAAATATAAAATTTCAAGCTATAAAAATTACATAAATTCATGAATAATATCTTTATTCTACAAAATGATTTTTTGGACAAATTAAAACAATTTATTTTCTCCAAAATAAATTTCAAAAGTTTTTAAAATGGCAAAAATAAGTGTTTTGGCATCCAGACTTTATTTAAGCTGGGCGTGAGGTAGGTTGGTGCATTTGGGTTTGCCGATGTTCTTTCTCTAAACGTTTCTTCATCACGTTTTTCTTGAGCTCGTAAATGAACTGCATCAATATATATATATATATATATATATATATATATATATATATATATATATATATATATATATATATATATATATATATATATATATATATATATATATAAAGCTACTAATAAAGGATATAAACTAATGAATAGAAATCAATCTTTTCTTCAAAAAAATTTATTTTTTGTATATCAAATGTAATGGATGTGATATACATGATTTGTTTAATTAGAAAGTTGTTTTGAATCATGTGATTATGATAAGTAA